>NW_009920389.1:0-23405 GCF_000696875.1 Nestor notabilis | reverse complement strand
GCTGAACTCCAGTGTTTAGATGAATTGTAATTCAGCCGCAATAACAAAAAAATTTTATGTATTAAGAACATTCTTGTTGCTGACTGTAGTTTTATTCTGAAACACAGCATTTAGCTGAATGAATATTGTGGCTAATGAATAAAGCATTAAAAAGAAAAGTCAACAGTATTTCAATGCCTGTAGAAATTCATAGGAATGAATGATTAATGCTTTTCTGCATTCATCTTGCTATCTTCAAAAGCGCAGCAGTATTACAGAAGTTTGTTTCCAGATCTGAATGACACAGCAAAAGAGCAGAGATTAATTGGAAGTACAGCGTGGCTTTCATTTCTGGATGTGAGTGTTGAGCAGACTGCACTCAAGCTGCAATACTTCAGTTCTCTTGTCTTCACTTCATAGCAACCTGTGAGTTGCATGGTGAAGGATCTACCAACACAGTTTTGTTTTTTTCACACCTCTTGCTTTGTTTCTGCCCTGCCTCCAACATTGCTGTTGGCTGTGAAGCATCAAATACACAGTGGAGCAGCTTTGCTCCCACTGTGCCAAAAAAGCCATGTACCCACCAAGGTGTAGGTGGAGATCTGACCCTTTAGACAAAAAATTTTTACCTCGAGGTACTGCAAAAGCAAAGACATGTAAGTGCCCAGTGGTAATCAATATCAATGTGAAAGAGCAAATCCTTGAATTTGTTACTTTAATTTGATGCCACTCAAAAAATAACTCCCTCTTACTATTCAGTGCATACATCTTCCTCATTATTCCATGCATATATTCTGTTCATTCTTATCTATTGTTCTTTGGCTTTTTAATGAAAGTAGTTTTCAGGGTGGTATTTACTGAGCAGATTCTTACTAGTGTTTTAATTAAAGGGGCTATATTGCAAAACAGAAGTTAGTTCTGAAGTTCTGTGCTGTTCTAATGAAATGCATAAGTTAACTCTAGTAGCTGTAAATCCAGTCTCATGAATTATTTTCTAATCTTTTACACACACATTAAGTTTGATGGGTGAATGATTCTTCCGTATATGATATATCTCAGTTACAACATTCAAGTTACCATTAATGTAACTGTTGGGGGTGGGGTCAAGAAGAAAGGGTTGGTTTTGGTTTTTTACTTTAAATAGTACTAAGAATTACATAGTGAACCAGCTGTTTTTTACCAGAAATAAATAGCACACCAGTCAGAAATCACTGGTGCTCAAAGCTGCACTGAGGACAGTTAGAATACATCTCTAGAAGATGCTGTAGCTGAGGAGGGTTGGCACAGTGCTGGAGTAGACAAACTCTATTATCTGTTTTGCATGGATACCCTGAATGGTTGATGAATAACTTGATTTATTCTGCCTGTTCCAGTAGAAACACTCAGTTCTTTGGTCTGTTAGGTATTTGTACTACATAGCACCCGAGAGTGCCATAGATTCGGCTTTAGAACTTTCTATCAGGAATGGCACGCAGGAAAACAAAAACGCTTCCAGGCTTGCCAGGTGTATCCCTCATTACAAATAATACACATTTGCATGTTTTCTTTAACTTTTTTTTTTTTCCCCCCTGTGTGGAGAAATCTCTCAAAATTGCATGCTGGTTTCCCATGGGTTTGTTTTGAGTATGGTGTGAATTGATGAGCTTGGGTATTTTTGATGTATGATTCACTACCACATGCAGGGAAGAAAATTATATTTTGGTCCCGCAGAGAAATAAAACTAAGCAATTAGATCTTCATTCAGTTAATTCTGATTTGATGGCCGCATGCTTTGCAAGAGAGGTTCAGCATTACAATGTCACTTGTACAGTAAGAATTTTCTCTGTGCAGACATCTCCACAATATGGCCAGGATTGCAGATTACCTTCTACCTAGAAATGAGTAATGTGCAAGAAACTTTGAGAAGTTGGTTAATGTAACATGCTAATAATACTCATAAGAAAAAAAAAAACCAACAAAACACAGATTGATAAGAAAGGTAATGCATGTCTGTAGCAGTGGAAGGTTTTATATCCAGTTATTGTGTGAGGGGTTTTTTTGTTGTATTGCATAGAAAGTTTTACTCTGTTGTTTTTGTTGTGGATAGGATTGCATCTTCTCCTCTCCCTCTTGTTTTTTTATGGAATCTTGATTGCTTGCGTGTTAATGCCAGAAACATTGTCACTTTCACCTGAGTGAATAATTTTTGATGGGTGTTTCTTGTTTGATATTTTTGCCTTTGCCCTAAGTATTCAGTAAATTTTATCCCTATTTCCTGAATAGGAAACCCCACACATTTTAGCAAAAGAGATATTTGCTAAATTTCCAATGTTATTTTGTTGAATGCTGTCTATGTTTTTCTTGTACCACAGACACAATGGTAGGTGAGCTTTCTAAGGGAACAGTAGTAGTGACTGAAAAAGAAATAAAGGTTACTGTATTCTGATAAAATTTCAATCACAAGGCTATTCAAGACTTGTTACTGAAAGTAATGAATTGGACAGTGGCATATTCATCAATGTTTTGGGGTTTTTTTGTGAAGTGTAAAAAACAATCAGAAGACTGGATCTTTTAAAACTTGATTTATAGTTTTTTATTGTAGCATCTTTTATTCATCATTTATGTCATTGCTTCATGGATATTTGCATATGGTTGGTTGATTTGTTTTAAGTAGGAAGAGCTTATTTTATTGCTCCAGAGAGTGTTGGGTCCTTCATGCAGTTGCTTGCTTTCTTGGAGAGCTGTAAGAGGTACATGTGCCTTGAAGTTGAAAACACAGGACTTGAAACTGTATTAAGAAACAAACAAAAGAAAAACAAACAAAAAACACCCACAAACAGCCATAAAGACAAATTCCCAGCAGGAAGATGCCCATCAAGAAAGGGTCTGGTAAGTGCTGTATCTTTGTTCTTATCCATGATAGGTAAGTAAACTGATGAGTTTCCATGTTTTACATAGCATGTTAGCATATCTCAGCACTCTCTCTGTCAATGACTTCCAGTTTGTTTGTTCCCTGTTCAGCTTTTTGCTTCTGTTGTCAGCAAGGGTCCTTGAGCATGAAGATAAAAAACAGACCTAGTCTACAAACATTATTTTGTTTGGCTACAATAAGAAAGCACACTGGCACATTATTCTCTTTCTTTGGAGACTGTTCTTCCCCATTAACTTTTATGGGCTGTGTTGTGGGGACCATCTCACTTATTCAGATAACTGAAGATCTCTGTGGGTTCCCCTGATTTTTGTGCAAGACATCTGAGCAGACGTCCGTGAGTGTATTCCTCTTCTGTATTTGGACACTTTTATTTAAAACCACAGAGGAACATATTTCTCTGCCCTGATGGAGAACAGCATAAGGAAAAAATAAAAGGAAGAATATTTTCACTAAGCATAGTTAGCTTTCACAGAGCCATTCTTAATTGATGTGTTGTTACCTTATATTGTTAATCCCTTTGGTGGCCTGGGACTTGGCTGCAGGTGCTGTTTCTGTATGTGAACATAAACAAATTCAAGACAGTGGTGTGCAGGTTTTGCAGATTTCTCCATGTTACACAGTTTTCCTTCCTTAAGTGCTTTCTGGGGATGCAGGGGTCCATTAGGCTGAGGTATTCGAGGTGGAAGGATTATAGCCATCATTGCAGAGGGGGATCATCCCCCTCCCAGCTCCTCCGTCCCCATGGCTGGGTGCTGGCTCAGAGCAGGTCAGCTGGGGATGGACACAAAGCCTTCAGCTCTTACCTCTCTGTGCTGGGGAAAGCTCTCTGGCAGCCTTGACACCCCTTCAAAGCTCACAGATGAGGCTCTTTGCCTCATTATTCTGTAATGCTGCTCTCCCTGGCAGCATTCCTGGCAAATTTGTCAGGGCTGTGTCATTAACGCTGGGGAAGAGTGGGGATATCAGAACAGTATCTAATGCAGTCAGAGCAATAAACTGAAGAATGTGCCTCTTGCAGCCTCTCCAATGTATTCAGTCAGCCTGTTTCTTGAGCTCTGTGGAAGTCAGATTGGAGCACAACTTCTAATTAGGTATCTGGGTCATGTTTGACACACTCCTGGTTCATCATTGACGTTTCTGTGCTCCTACTTAGCTCTAAATTTGCCAGCTGTTTTCCTTAAATAATTCCACCTTCCATTAAAGGATTGTGCATCTGATGTAATTACACCCACAGTAGTGTGAGGGCAGTCATAGGGACATGGAGGTAGAAATAGCTCAGTGTTTTCCACCAGCCTTGGCATTCCTTAATTGGATCATGTAAAATTTGGGTTCCCAACTCTGCTGTTACAAACTTCTTTAGCTCTGGCAAGGTCTCATTCATAACATCTAGACTGTCAGTTTTAGCACAGCTCTAGAAAGAGCTGTCTTCTGTGCCATTGAGCCCTCTGGTCCTTGGCTTTCAACTGTTTAATCCAGAAATGTCAAGGTTAAATTCCATTTCATGACCTCTCTTCAGCAGTCAAAGGATTTGTTACTAGTTTGGATAGATTCAGGGATGGGTTGCAGGAATTTTCTTTGAAATAGTCTCAGGCCACAGAGCATTTTCTGAAATAGAGACTTGTGTTACGTGAGTTAGAATAGCACCAATGCTAGAGAAGCAGATTGAGAACTGGAGAAGTCACACTGCTGACTGGGGTGTAGAGTACGAGACTAAGAAAAAAACTCTTTGCATGTGCAATGTCAGGATGGAGATTTCTCAGTCTGTGACTGCTGTTGTTAAAGTAGAGTTCACTCTGTTAGAGCCCATGCTGTCAAAAGAAAAGATCTTGACATCTGGTTTTGTCACCCCCCATTCATCTTCCCTGGGATTCTTGGGCTAGTCTGTTCATAGAAAAGGGGTTGTCTGTGTTAGAGACGGTTTGCTAGAGATTTGCATCTGTATACTGCAGTAGGTGCCTTACTAGCACTTTTAAAAAATGATTCATTTTTGAAATTAAGAAATCCTGCTGCTCTTTCTAGGTCACCCTTTAGTCCCTGTCTGCTCTTCATGCATTTGTGTGGTACGTCCCCAAGTCAGCAGGTTCTGTGCAGCCTCATCCACTGTGGTCGGCTTAAAGCCCACAATCATTTCATTCTGCATGTGGTACCGTTAACCCCCACCACCGTCTGGTGTCTTTTTTCTCCTGCCAGCTTCACACTTCCTTCTCTGCCATCTCTTGTGCTTGGAGATGCCTCTTGCAACCTGCATAACCAGGTACACTGATGATTATCAAAGGGATGCTTTCAGAAAGCCTCTGCGTGTTTCAAGTGCCTTTCATTTCAGGAATGAAAACCTGGAATTAACCACCTTAACTTGCCAATGAAGCAGTTAAAACAAGTCAGACACAAGCAGCTGAGCTCCTTGCCTGTGGTTTTGTATGGGCTTTCTGTCTCTTACATTGCTAAACTGTGCAGCTTGACAGCAACCTCTGAGGTTTTATTGTATCTATTCATGCAATTAGTGAAGACAAAAGTGTGACTTGCTTGGTGTTAGACATGAAGGCTGTAGTGCAGGTGAACATGGAGACCTAAGTCTGTCCCTTTTCTTGTTATGGCTATGAGAAGGATGGAGACACGGCAAGCAGGGTCCTGGGCAGAGGCAGATTAAAAATCCACATTTCTCAGAGTTTAGAGCAGACGTGCTCTAATGTGTGGCATGACAGCGCATGGGGAGGGGAGCTTGAGGGTATATGAGGGGAGGCTGAAAAGCCATCGCATCTTGATTGTTATGGTCACCTGCAATTACATGTTTTCACTTCAGCCTACCTCTGGGCAACGGTGATCATGCATATGGACCTGAAGGTTTGCCCTGTAAAACAGGAGGGGTGTCCTTTGCAGGTGATGGTGAGAGAGATGGATTAATATGCTGCCCCAGTGAGACATAAAACTGACAGCTGGTTTGTGTCATGTCTGCATGGGTTTGTTGAGCCACCTTGCTGGCTTTACTAAATTAAAGGAAGGTAGCATCTGCTCTTCAGCTGTGCCACTTGGCAGTGGCTGATCAGCCCGACTGAGCCTCCAAGCTTGTTTCTGCCTCTCTTTGCTAGAGGAGGGAGTTACTCACAAAGTTCATCCTGTCTTGTCCCATTGCATAGCAAACTTTATTTCTGGAGAGGTATTGCTGAAGTTCCACCGTCCTACCTCTAATGAAATCCTACATAGACTCAGACATTAATGTGAATGGCAGCTGCATTTTGTTTTGTCACATAAATTTACCTTTTTTTATTCTTGAGCTTTATTGGTTGAACGTTTGGTGTTGAGATGGTAATTTCCTGGTAAGTTATTGGGGTACTGAACAATATACAACCTACTCTCTACAAATAATCAAAGCTGTGAGGTAAGGCTGTAGTAGTGCTGATAATGTACTCACCATATTTTGGGTGAGAACTTGCTGGAGGGGCTTTGGAGTCTAGAGGCCACACTGTATCTGTTTAGGGAATTTGCTGCAGGTGCTCTATTCTCAGGTGTGTTGCTGCAGGAGAGTCACAAGAGAAACTCCTCAGGAATTTACCTCATAGCAAGGATTAAGAAGCCTTCTAGGAAACAGTTTGGAATATGATTATAGATTTTCCAGTATTTTACACCAGCATGTATAAAATCCTGTAAATGTACACATAATGTACTTTTTACCTTGTGTGTGTGGCACACAATTATACTTTCACAGATTTTAGTGTTCAACTGAAAGAACATTCACGTTAACATGCAGGTACTCAAAGTGGTCCTTTGCTTCTAATCTGACTGGTGTAATAAGTGACAGTTGGACTACATAATGGTTGTAGGTCCCCTTTCAACTGAAATATTCTGTTCTATACCAGTTGAGTAACCATCTTGATCATTTATCTGAAGATGAAAAGCCTGGCTTAGAACATGCTTTTGTAGCTGGAGGCACTGCCATGGACTGGCTAGAGTGCCATATAGAACCAACTGCTCTGTGTGGGAAGATCCTGCACTGATTACCTTCAGTAGCTAGGACATCTCATCCTTAGTGTGTAGACATGCATGAAGGTTTTGTCTTTTCCTGCAGTTCAAGGAAGTGATTCTCCCTTCCTTATCCCAATATGTGGATGTGTTCAACCTCTTCTGCTGTACTCACCTTGTTTACTACTTGCCATGACCCTTGTTTTCTTTTCTCATCTCTGGGCTGTGGTGTTCACACAGACAACTTTTGCCTTTTATGTTTGTTTGGGATTATGATGAATGGTGGCATTTTGATGCAAAACTTGTTTGTTTGGGGGTTTTCTAGATTCTGGTTTTATAGATACAAACTGGAATGTGAAGAAGGAAAAAAAAAAAGAAAAACCAACAAAGGTCTAAAGTGTGTGGCTGAGTTAAGGAAATATGTGAAATATTGCATTGTTGAGTACTTTCATACAAGAAATTATCCTTGCCTTGAGGCAATGTTGATATGTATTATTGGTCATTTTAGAAGAAATCTGTGCAATGTTGGAAGACTGGTGGGAATTACATAGCTCTTCATTTTACTCTGTATGCACTAAATGTTTACACGTTGTGGATGGGATTTTAAAATGCATAATTACACAGGGAAACAAAACTAGAGAAAAAAAAATATGCCCAGGTTTTCCCAAAAATCTTAATATGTTTTACGGAATGCTGACTGGTGAATTGTAAAGCAAAAAGGAATAACTTGATGAATTACAGAATTTAGGTTGGGACTATATGGCAGCTCAAGAAAGAGCTGAATGCTTGAAACTAAGGGCAGGCTCCTCCAGTATCTACGTGGCTGATGAAATACCTGAAGTGCCTGTGAAAAAATAAGCACTGGCATTAAAAAATGGTTCTAACTGTTCTACCAGTACATCTTGTTGAAAGCTGATGGGATGTAGGCTGAGGGCCTTTCAGTTTTGAAAATGAAACACAGGAGTCTAAGTAATTTTGAAATGTGTCTCAAAAAATATATAGAAAGGTTGTCTGTAGGGCACCTTTTTATTGCGTTAGAATCTTGTCTGGGGTAGACATCCTTTATAGTCCAAAGTGTAACAAATCTACCTAGGGGTAATTCTCAAAAGCGTGAATGGCTATTAGGCTGCCATGGCCCAGTGATAATCCAAGGGAAATGTCCATAGCCATGTATTCAGGGACGTGAAGGGATGCAAACAACTAGAGAGAAGAAAAGAAGAAGCAGGCAAGGAGGTGCATTGTTTTGCTCTCAGAATTACTACTTTACAATACTAAATTACAGGCAGCATACAAATACCCAACAATTTGGTTTCATAAAAGGGCACATTCTAAATCAGCATAATCCATATAATTACTTCAAAATCGGTTTAAGACAAAAACATGCATTTAATAACCAGATGATAAGATTGAAGAGATCTTAATGGAAAAAACTCTAGTTGAATCTAAGCCAATTGGGGACCTGCTTATCTCCATTCCAGATAGCTGCTGATTATCCTTCCTGCAAAAAGGATAAAAGCCCTATTTGTTGTTGCTATATGTTATTTTTTCTTATGCTATTTTTAATACTAAGAAAGCAATTAAACCCCATCGACAGTATGGCTGTTTTCATTGGCATATGCTTTAGTAGGGGTGTTATGGGTTTGTATGGAGCTCTTTGTCTCCTCAGGGAGGAATTCATTAATGGTCAAACTGATCTATATTTATAGGTAGTTATATTCTTCCCTAGTACTGGAACTTAGCCCAACCAGCTATTGCCCAGCCAGCTTGGTGTGGTGACAGGTCAAAGCGTTCACTGTGCTAGATGGGCAATTCTGGTGCTACAGAGTGATCAGACAGGATCACACCAAAAGACTGGAGGCAGCTAACTTCCTCGCCCCATTTTATAAGCCTCAGAAGTGTAAGAGTTGGAAGAATAATTAGCAGATAAAATACCCATGGCCTCCCATGGTATGTACCCACCTCCCTGTGCTGGCTCAGATGACAGTCCAAGGGCGTAGGCACTCCTCCTGCAGACAGCAATTTGGATGATCTAGAAGCTCCTGTGCAAGGGAGTTCCTCAGGGTGGGAACCTTACTTAAACCCCTCACAAGTGCCATGTGGGCCAAAAGGCATAAGCTGGCCATCTCTGCAAGTAGTGTTCCAGATGGGCATTACCAAAACTGTCTATTTCCTGAGCACCTGCAAACACTTGAAAACTTTTATTGTTGTGATGGGTAAGCCTGCTGTATGCTTTTCTGCTTCGCTGTCACTGCTCTGCTTCCTGGACTTGATTGCGTATCCTGAATCAGTCAGTTTTCTGCAACTTACATCCGGAATAGTGGAATAAACACATCCTTGCTATTCTGTGTTTACATTTCAAATGATGGCAAAATCTGATCTCCTTTGGCTTCCCTGTCTAGACTGGGGAACAGAGTTCTGTCTCTCATGGGCTAGAGTAAGAGCAGAATAATTTAACCATGTTAAAATCAGTATTTTGTACTGATTTTTTTGCACAGTGTTGAAATTTCATCCGGAATAGTGGAATAAACACATCCTTGCTATTCTGTGTTTACATTTCAAATGATGGCAAAATCTGATCTCCTTTGGCTTCCCTGTCTAGACTGGGGAACAGAGTTCTGTCTCTCATGGGCTAGAGTAAGAGCAGAATAATTTAACCATGTTAAAATCAGTATTTTGTACTGATTTTTTTGCACAGTGTTGAAATTTTGTGTTTTTTTTTTTTTTTTTTTAATATCTGTTGGTGGGTTATTCATGAGATAAGTTATTAGGGAGAGGCCACAAGTTTGCTGGCCTTTCTTGTACTTTTCCGGAGACTTCTGTGGTGTCCATTTTGACTCAGGTGTCGTAGCAGGTTGACCCTGGTTGGAGGCCAGGTGCCCACCAAAGTTGCTCTATCACTCCCACTCCTCAGCTGGACAAGGGAGAGGATATGTAACAAAAGGCTTATGGGTCAAGATGGAGATCACTTGCCTAGTACCACCACAGGTGACATGCTCTGGACTTGGGGAAATTAGTTTAATTTTTATTACTAACCAAATCAGAGAAGGATAATGAGACAGTACCAAACAAATACTGAATAATATCTTGTAATGATAAAGTTACTTTCGTTGGGATCTTGGTTTCAAATTTGCATGGCCTTGTAGACTGATGATATTTGCACAAGACAGTCTGTGAGTAAGCTGTTGAGAGGATGTAAATACTGCCCTTTCAATTTGTTCTCTTAGGTTGGAAACAATATTCTGAGCTACCTGCCTTGGGACCTACTGTGGTTTGTTCTGGGCATAATGCTAGCAAAATCTGCAAAGCACGGACAGGTTTCAGTCTCTGAAAACAAAACCAAAAATGAGCATTTACAGAGGAAGGACTCTGCACAGGAGGGTAGTACTGGGGAACTCCATTGACAGGAATTAGTATTAATGTTCAACACACTATGAAGTTGTATGGTGGTTTATGTTTTCAAAATGCTAGGTAAACACCAATTCATTACTCTTTGCAACCCTGCTGAGAGACATCTGAGTGTTATTCTTACACTTCTCTTAGCCATATAATTGACCTGCAGGAACATTATATGGTCTTTCCAAAGCCGTACAGCAACGTGCCAGATCTGAAGCTTCGACATTGCTTATGTCAAGCTCCAGTGTACTGAATGAAGAAGTCCAGATACAACGAGTAGCAGAAAAGGACTTTGTCATATTCACATTTCAAGGCCAGGTTGGACAGAGCCTTGGGCGACATGGTCTTTTGTGAGGTGTCCCTACCCATGGCAGGGGTGCTGGAACTAGATAATCTTAAGGTCATTTCCAACACTAACCATTCTATGATTCTGTATTTTATTTGACTTGCATTCGGGCATATGTTGTGGACTCTTACAGACTTCCATGGAAAGCATGTTCACATATTTGAGAGTAGCATTTGGACCACTTAGGTTTGGTAAGGGTAATTTACCTACCATTGTTTTCATCATCTATGTTCTTAATCCTTGTGACTGTTTTTAACAAGCCTGTCCTCTTGGTCCTTGTATGTTTTCTTCCTGCACTTCTACTGTCTTTCTGTTCTAACTGCAGGGGTGGAACAAACCTGAGCAGATGGAGGAGAATGTGCAAATCTGCACACCTGTATTTGCCTCTGTACAAGCAGCATAAGCTACTGCTAATCACAGTGTGAACAGGCTGAAAGTTTATTTCAGAATAAATCAATAAGTTGGACAGAATATGCTGAGTTTGTGAGATGCCGTGGTTGTAAATATTGACCAGCCAAGGTTCTGATTGGCTTCAGTAGAGTTGTGACAGTGCTGTTAGCAGTGAAGTTGATATAAAACCCGCAGCAAGGGAGGAGAAGGCACAGCCAGCACTGGTGGGGTGGTATGACTGCAGCTGGCTGAAGAAAATTCGCATGTTTTGACCAAGGAATATGAGGTATGACCACAGGGTTATTCTTCATACATCACCATGGGAAAGAGGAGGGAAGACACAATAAAAGAAGTTGGCTTTTATAGAATATTTTATCTCAAAATTTTTCTTGAAATTTCTCTCAATTGCTTGAGTGTGTGTTGGTCTATGGCTTGCAATTTAACTCCTTAAGGAAAAGCTTTCAGATCACACAAAAACATTGCAATTGTTGGCACTCTCCTTGAGTGTCTCCTTGGCAAGTGGCCAAAAGGAGGAATGCTCCCAATCTCTGTGAGGTCCCTACAGGGATTTTTGGTATAGGGGTAGTCTAGGAGAATCTTTACAGGGTTCCTGCCTGTGCTTTGCTTTTAGCTGGAGCCATAGGTATTGTGTCTCACTCATCCTTTTTGTCAGTAAATATTGATAGTAAAATGTGCAGCTGATGGGGATAAGAGTAAGGGAAGAATGGTCAATGCTAGCCGACTTATAAAAATAGCATGCATAATTTTGTGATTGTACTTCATTTTATGGTTGAGATATCTAGCCTGACAGTCCTGAGAGGACAGATCCAGGAAAAGATTAAGGAAGACAGTTCTTTTCCAATATAACTCTTGGTTTGGGACTTGGTAATCTTACATTTTGTTGGAAAATAAAAGGCCACTAAGCATGCCTTTGCTATGTGAAAGTTGATTTGCTTTCTTATTTATTTATTTTTTATATGGCCTTTGGAAGAGTATTTTGTATTGAGATCTGTGTAGTATTTATGACTTTGATACATGTACTCAGTATTATTATATTTAGCATGCATCATGATTAATCATCACTGAGTTTCCTTGATTTTGTACAGTGAGATTTCTGGTCCCTCACCTTCCAAACATCACTTCCATGCTTGTTCTTGCAGTGGGAACCACACAATGAGCAATCCAGCAAATTGCCCTCTAACCTGTGCTCCTGAGGAAGGATTGTATGGGTGTACAGAGGCAAAGCCATGGATTCCTGTATTTTCACCTCATTTTCAGTGCCTGCCTTTCTATGTGACAAAACATTTTGTTAGACAGAAGTGACTCTTGTCTCATATTCCCTACCGTACCCCTGATGTTAGATCATCCCCACGTGATGTCTTTTGGAACTGGCTTTCTTTACTTCGTGTTCCTCTCAACACATTCTGTATCTTTGGCTGCTTACATTTCCCCTCTCATGATTCAGTTTATAATTCACAAGGTTGTAGCTTTAACCCACCTGGGTTTTGGGTGTTTTCCTCTGGGAGGACTGAAGAAGGTCAGAACATAGATGTTCAGCTATATGAGTTTTCCTCTTGAGTGCAGGCTTTTACTTGATTGCATTTCTGAGTTCCACAGGAAAATATTTCCCTTTATCTCCCCAGTGATATAAGTTTATATCAGAAGTGAATATGTTTATAAAAGACAAGGTCTATAGCACAGTGAACAGCTTGGCATTTCCACTAGGTCTCACAAGAATTTCCATGTGTACCTGACTTTATTCTGGGAGAAGGCTGGTGAGCTGGTTGTGCTGGGAAAGGCAACAAATGCTGCTGGGCAGCTCTCTGGGGCTGACTGCAGGGTGACCGGAGCTCCATGCCCACCCTGCTGCCATCTTTCATAGAATCAGGTAGGTTAGAATCATAGACTCAGCTAGTTCTGGAGCACTCCTGGTGCGAGATGCCAATGACTCACTGAGGGAGAAGAGCCACATCGCACATCTGAGTCTTCCTTGCGAGCGCATGGTCCTGATGTGAGAGTGAGATAAACAGAAGATAAATAAGGCTGTTCCTTCCTCTGCCTTTCTATGACTGTTCTCAGATACAACCCGATGGCATGACCTGGATGTTGCAATTCTGCATGTTAATGTGTTCTGGAAGTGTTGAAAGCCAGGCTGGATGGGGCTTTGAGCAGCCTGGTCTAGTGGAAGGGGTCCCTGCCCATGGCAGGGATGTTGGAACTACATGGTTTTTGTGGTCTCTTCCAACCCAAACCATTCTATGATTTCTTGGGACCTTTTCATCTCACTTCTCTTATACACTGATGATTTCAGTGGAGACGGTGTCCTCTCTGCTGTGTTTCTCCCAGGGCAGATGGTGCCTGCTCCTTTTCGCCTGGAGCCTGTGTTTCCTGTCGTTATCTGCAAAATTAGTGGCACTTTAAGATCACAAGCGGTGCTTTCCAAACGGCTGCGGGCTCCGTCGGATTCCAGCAGCAGCCTTGCCTCCCCCGTGCAGCGCCCGGTAACCTGCCGTAGGGCGGATTTGGAGTCAGGCCCTCTGGCTGTGCCCGCAGGAGGGCCGGTGACCGCGGCTGCCGAACCATTCCCGTCCCTGTTCCCATTCTCATTCCCGTCCGGGCGCTAGGCATTGAGCGAGCCACAGCGCGCTTCCTCCCATTCCATGGGCAACACCTCCACCTCCCGGCCGCGCTGGGACGTGCCTGCCTGAGCCCTACCGCGACCAGATGTGTCCCAGAGGCGGTGGAGGACCCTGTTCACCTCTCCAGAGGCCGTCGGGGCTGATGCTCAACCTTCCCGCTGCGACCCTGAGGCCTGGGCAAGGAGGAGGAGAAATGGGATAAGGTGAAACGAGGGAAGGAGCAACATGCTTTTCAATGGGAATGTGATCTGAACGTATTTTAAGAATGTTCATAATCCCGAGATTTGTTTTCCTTGTAAAAAGCACTGATTTGCTGTGAAATCCCTGTGGTGTGGTGCCTGGCCTGTGGCCCGCGTACTTTATAAAGTAGGTTTCTAAAGTAGGTATGCTGGCATCTGCCACTCCAGAGTTTGCTTTCCATCACTGCTCGTTGCAACGAAACTGTTGCTCTGACAGCACTGTCAGTCGTTTTACTCCTCTGACGACATTCAGAGGCAGGACTGACTCTGGGTTTGCCCAGCGCCTACTGGCGGGACCCTGGGGATATTACAGTGTAGATGTGAAACGCTACTACTGGAAAGCAAATACAAAAGTCTTGTGAGCACACGTGAAATATATTTGCCTTTTTATTTTTAATATTTACAGGAATATTTTTAATAAAGTATTTACATAGTTCTAGTTTCTTCAATCACTTACGAAACTCTGCTCTATGAAGATATTCTAAGACTACTCTCCCTAAACTTCCAACACATTAAAATACTTCCAAGACCTTACAGAATGCAGTGTTGCTGGCTTGAAAAAGAGCTTTTGCTTTACATAGAGATGATTTAGAGTTTTACCCATCTGGAAACTCAAAGTACCAGAATGCATCACTGCATTATAAGGCTGTTGTGTATGAATTTGTCCAGGCAAACCGTGCCTGCTGAGAAACCCTGTGAGGTCTGGGGCCATTCCTGCAGTGCTCACTGGGACAGGGCTGAGTTCAGAGTGCACTGAGGAGCTGATCTGCCCGGTGGTTTATTTCTAGAGTGGTACCAGACTGGGTTTGTCAAGAGTCAGTGGTGATAGCTGACAACTTACCCTCACCCTTGTGAGGTTTCCAGAAATGAGTGAAGCTGCTGGGCCTCAGACACAGGTGCTGCTGGATGGGGATTGGAAAGCAGCAGCGCTGTCTGCTTTATCCCACTGCTGTCAGATGTTGTACCACAGAGCTCCATGAAGTGAGAGCTACTTTGAACAAGACTGATCCTCCCTGCATGATGAAGGGCTTTATAAAGCAGGTCTAAAGAAGGGTAAAGAAGCCGTCAAAGGGCCTGGAGCACAAGTCTGATGAGGAACGGCTGAGGGAACTGGGGATGTTTAGTATGGAGAAGGCTCAGGGGGGACCTTAGTGCCATCTGCAACTACCTGAAAGGAGGCTGGAGTGAGGAGGTGCCTGGTCTCTTCTCCCAAGTAACAAGTGATAGGACTAGAGGCAAGAGCCTCAATCTGCACCAGGGGAGGTTTAGAGCAGATATTAGGAAAAATTTCTTCACATAGAGGGTGACCAGGTGTTGGAACAGGCTGCCCAGGGAAGTGGTAGAATCACCTTCTCTGGAAGTGTTCAAAAACTGTGTAGATGAGGTCCTTAGTGACATGGTTTAGTGGTGACCTTGGCAGTCCTGGGGTAATGGTTGGGCTTGATGATCTTAAAGGTCTTTTTCAACCTAGTTGTTTCTGTGGTTCTATGATTCTGTCCTATGATGGCAGTGCTTTGTGCTCCTGCTTGGGTAACAACCTGTCCTATGTTCAGGGCCTGTTGCTGTCTGAAATTGTGACTGCTTCAGAACAGCCCAACAGCTTTTCCAAGTCCAAACCCATACTTACATTGAAAGGTGTTAAATAAAATGTTGGTCTTCAAATTCTTGGAAAGAAAAAAAGAAAGGAAGGAAAATAATTTACTAGATTCCCTTTGTCATAGCATGGAAACAAGAATGACTTCAAAAATTCATAGGTAGATATTGCAGTTCTAAGCTACATTGTGTTTTGACAGTAGATTCAATTATTTAAACTGAATGATACTTGTTTAATGCAGCTTTCAGCTTTTCAAAATGCTTCTTATTTTCAGAGGTCATTTGGCAAAATAAAATTGAAAGATTTACAGACAGGAAATGCAATTTTATAATACAGGTATTTAGGAGAAGCTGATTATTGTTTTTACTGCTTCTATTATTATGTGCAGCCCCGTGAAATCCATCAAATGCAAGACAGAACAAATAATCTGCCTATTTTGAACTTGTTACTTCATTATGAATACTAACAGAATTGTGCTTGTTGGTTGTTTCAGTGTTACCATTAAACCATTCTGCACATTTAAAATTCTCACTTATGCATATCTCTGCCCAAATTTGAAATGCAGGAATGAGCTCTTGCCAGCAAAATCAGTTGCTTCTTGCCAGTTTAAGCACTTTTAACACATGGTTTAGGAAGCCCTGTTTAAAATACAGCCTCTAGTGTTAGTGCCAATACTGTCTCTTTGTTTAGCATGACAGAAAGGAAATAATCAGCAATTGCTATATGATCTTAATTCATATGGCATTACCCTTGACTAAAAGAACTTGTATGTGCAATCCTGCTGCTGACTGCTGCACCAGTACAGGGCTCCAGTGCACCCTGCATTATACACTATAGAAAGACCTAACAGGGAAAGGGAGGGGGGAAGCTGTACAATACCTATTATTTAATTTTAAGAACAATAAACTCCTGGATGGAAAATAGCTACAGATGTCAGGTTATTTGCTTTTTCCAGGTGATGTGACTGTTACTGCATAAAAATGAGCACTGCATGTGGTTCTCAGCCTTTCTTGAACAGTAAGAGAGAAAAGAGTAGCAACATGTAAAGATGAAGCTGATTTCTTATAGAATTTGATGATGCTAATTATTCTTATCTATAATAGAGAACACAGGCAATAATGCCATAGTTTACATGGAAGTGCATGATTTTGTGAAAGAGACATCTGCTGTGGCCAGAGCTCTTTAGAAAGTTTAAAAATTGAGTGCTGCTACAAGCAGAATTCTTGTGGAAATTCATAGGAACTGGCTGTAGGTGAGGACTACAGGGTCGGATCTCCTCATAAATCAATCTTGTGCCAAAATCATTAAAATGATGCACCTTTCAGCGCAGTTTACTATCTAGCACCAGTTAGTAACATTTACACCTTTGCAGGGAAACTGTTATAATGCTGGTGAGGGCAAGGAAGACCTTGACGTGACAGCCTTTGAAACCCACTCTGTGAATGAGGATTCAGTGCAAAGTGACCCGAGAGTCACATGATGAAACACACGAGTTCTCGTCTATGTTTTATTGATCTTCCTCTTTCCTGGAGAAGAAAATTTGCTATTAAAAATACTAATATATGATTGAAATGTCAGAAGGGTTGACTTTGATTTAAACGCTGTGCACATGAGTTGCATAGCAGTACAAATGTTCCAGCCCTAACAGGATCTGACATGTGAATCTTCAAAAGCCCTGTTTCCAGCAGTGCTCAGAGTTGCTTCCCTTGCTGTTGAGTTGCCGAATCATTTTGACAGTGTGAGGAATGGCATCTAAACACTACTATGTGGCAGAGCGCCAAACTACTAAGCTGCATGAGCCACTTCAGTAGTCTGAGTAACACAAAGGCAGAGCAGCCTGAAAAGCAGCTGTAAATTTATGATCAGTTGTAGGTGTAAAGGTACATCTTGAGACATCCACAGTTCTTAGTGATCTGTAAAAGGAGGTAATTTCTGATGCTGCAAAGAAATGCTGTTACTATTGCTGCAGGGAGGCTGAGACTGCAAGGTACAATTTTCCTGCATCTTCTATACCTTTATAATGGCTCTCAAGGCAATGTGCTCATCTTCTGTGCATGTTACAAAAGGAGCAGGTACAGGTTTGGATGATGCAAAGGGTGGAATTGTTGGTTTCCTATAGTTTGGAATTTCTTCCCATAGTTGTAGTAACAGCCGTTTGTTCAGAGTTGCTTATGAGGACAGAACAGGGTTTGGGCACAGGTCACGCAGTATGTCTTTAATTTAGAGCAGGCCAAGTTCTAGCCAAGCAAAGCAGCAGCAGGGGGATTACACTGGGGTTATGGTGTATTCTGGGTTCTGGAGGGTGCCTGTGTGCGTGCGCTTGGGTCTGTCAGCATGCTTATTGATGCCAGGCCTGACTGTAGATAGCGCTGATAGCAGCTCAGGTTTTCCAAGGCAGGTGAGGAACGTTAAGCACAATTAAATCAGTGTGGCTTCTGTGTGGTAAGACTACTGCTTGGCATCACCCTGTGCAAGCAAATGTCAAAGTGTATGGGAAGGTGCTGAGCATCGGATGTGAGGGCAGGGCTGACGTGACACAGCTCTTTCAAAGTGGAGTGAGTACAACACTGGGGCTGGTGTAGCACCAAACACTGTGTTATCTGTGCAGGTCAACTGGAAAAAGACCTTTTGCTGGTATTGCTTTTTTTCCAGTTGAGGATCTGGTTTAAGCTGTCCTGGCAGACCTCTTTCAATGGGATTAACTGTGCATCCATTAAGAGGTTTGCTAAATCAGCCTTACTAGTACCACTATAGAGCTATGATTTTAGATGCAGGGCTCTCAGCTAGTGGCATCCTTCTGCTCCTCAGCGCTGAATGCCTGTTTTTGAGTGGTGTTGATGGGAGAATATTACAAGGCAGAAGCTTATCTTTGGGTCTGTCTTCTGTTACTTGCTTTCAGACTTTGTAAAGTTTCCTGAGCTATTTTTAGACGAGCAGAATTATAATGAAAACAGTCTGGCCACGATATCTTACAGTCTAATTTATCTTTACCTGGGTAAATTAGCCTACACATCGCTCTGCATTGTCATGTCTAATCATTTATTGATTCTTGCCTGGTGAAAATCTCCCTCTACGGGTCTGCATCATAGAGGGTATGTGCACTGTGGTAGTCTGGCCAATACGATGAGAAGGCAGAAGTCCCTCCAAAAAGCAGTTCCGAAGAAAGAGCTACTAACAGGATGAAAATAGGCAGGGAATTTGATTTTGCAAACCCAAATCTCCATCTTTTATCTTTTATATCCATCTATATTTAAAATGTAGGCAGGAGTGATATTGTGTGTCTGTGTATGTTACATATAAAATACATACTGGGGAGAAAGAAAAATTTACACTGCAGTGCTGATGGTTAAATTGTGAATTTGCATCCCATTACTTTGTAAGCTATTTCAAAGTGCATTAGCACTCAGTTGCTAGACATTCCTGTTCAATTCTTTGTGAGAGCACACAAGCAGTTCTGTGACTCTGGTGTGGTGCCCTCTGCCTGGTTTCATTCCCTGCTGCTCATTTTCCTACCCCACCACGACTATAGAAGCCTGTGGCATTTTCTGTCTCCTGGGAAGCTTATCTTCTGTCACTCTCCCAACACCACAAGTGTCTATCAACACCTTGCAGTGCAGACACAAGTCTGGGTCATGACTCCCTTTTGTGAAAGAATTTATTAATAGACTTGCTGTTAATTTTGATTTAGGGCCCCATTGTCAGGGACTAGAACGTGCATGAGTCAAACATTAGAGCTGTTAATTTTAATAGGCTTTTGATAAATATGAGGTCAGATTCTCATATTGTTTTGTTTACACAGATATGGACATCTATGCAGCAGAGGTACAGGGTGCTTCCTAAGTTCACAGGCAACACATAAAACCAAATGATTAGTATTTATATGGGACTCATCTGTGAAATGCCAACATTTGGTATAAATGGGCAAGCATACTGGACAGCTTTCTATAGATAACACTTAGTAGAAGAGACAGAGGAGGGGTGGAGAAATGGATGAAATGTCGTATCAGCCCAAACACTGAGACAAATAACACTCTTGTCAGGAAAAGGCAGAGGAGCAGAGGTTGTGAACCCATTAAATTTACAAATATTCTGTCCTTGTCATTGTTTTATCATCCTGGAATGTTCACATGCAGCTTAGCTCCATGTGCTGTTTTTCACCTTCCCATCAAGTATCATTCTAACTTCACATAAAGTACTATATTTTCGATTTTTTTCGTTACAAGAAAAGTACATTGTAAATTCAAGCACTCAAAAGTTACAATGAACAAAAAGACCCCTTAGAAACTTTGGCTGCTTTGATCAAAAAGGGGTAACACTCCTGCTGCTAATGATTGTTAATAATTCACAAACAAGATTTAAAGTGAATATAATGTAAAGGAAAATTGCTGTTGCTAGAAGCTCTAAGCTGTTGTGGCTTTGATGATGCTCCTTAAGCTGTTGTAGCTTTGATGATGCTCCTTGCTGACACTGAGTGGTGCAATTACCACATGCTGATGGAGGAGAGCTGCAATTACCACATTTTCTGAGTCAACTGCTGCGATATTTTTTTAGATGGCATTGGTATTTGTTTATACACTTTTTGTAGGCAAATTCTATAAGGTGCTTCCCCAACATTTGTAACAGATACCAGAGAGACACCAGGTTCGTTCGTTTGGTTTTTTTTTTTATTTTCCTTCTACCATAAAATTCGGACTTTGCATTAAATCCCTCCTGTGAGCAGGATTCTGTACTTCCAACCTAGCTGAAATCACTGTGGGAGTCAGTGGGGGACTCTGTAAGAGAAATTGTAGCAGGGAGTGCTGGAGGCCGTGAGAAATTTTGTTATGAAATCATTTTGCCCTTTATTGTGGGTGGTGTTCATTTGTTTGTCTTTGCAAGCCCAGTGGTAAAAGTGCAAATAATTAATTAACTTCTTTTGTCCCAGATATACCAAGGATCCAGTAATGCTTGGGTGGGACCAAACCACATTATTTCCATTTAATATGTGAATGCTGTGATTGGCAGAGTAAAAAGCAGCTTGAGTGGCTGCTCGTACACCTATGCCTGTATTCTTATGTCATTTTGACTGCTTGTGATTTTATTTTTTTTCTCCCAGTCTTGCTTTTCTGATAGAAATATTTTAATTCTGGTCTGAGTTCAGGAGCAAATTGTTTGGAAAATCTGGTGCTAAAATGGGTTCATCTGTTTTCAAGAATGAAGTGACAGGAAGGAGAACGCATTTTCACTCTTGTGTGAAAAGGTGCTCTGGACCTTCAGTTTGGAGGTGACTGATGGGAGAGGCCAGAGTGTGTGATGGAGTGCATAGGTAAGGTCTAGCAAAGAGCTGAACATTTCACATTTTTATTCCTTTTGTAAAATAATAATGATTAAAACCATACCATACAAAAATATAGGTTGATTTCTTTTTGGAGGGTTTTTTTGGTTTTTTGAAATTACTAAAATATGTTCAGAGGATGTAATGGTTACACTTACTCTGGAAAGAGAAAGGAAATAACTAAACAATCCTATGTCTCTTCCTTTAGATATGTATGTATGACATTCTTTCATAACATGATCAGACAGTGTTTTTTAAATATTTTATAAGACCCCACTTTCTTCAGTATTAATATTTGTCAGTGCAAGGTGAGGCTGTGAGGAGTCTGAGGCTGTTTCACAGACTGTGAAAGCTGCTGGTTGGCATCCAGTGATCAGGGCTCAGCTTAGCAACTCCCATGAGAAAGGGCAGATTTTACTCCTTGGTCATTGATGTCATAGTGGGCATCATGAGATAAGGGCAACACAAGAAATCCCATGTCCTGTGTGTGGAGTTCCACACATCAGTGCTTGCCAGCTCTGCCAGCTCTGGACGATCAGCCAAAAATGCAGTTGCCTTACCAGGCCTAAAAAGAAATGCAAAAATGCATATTCACTGAAGTTTCAGAAACACTCTTGTATTTTTTATTTGCATTCATATGTGTGTGTGTATGTACATGCTGTGCCTTGCCAGGGATATGCCCAGTCCCTTGGATGACTAGCAGACCCCAGTGGTCCTGGCCCGTTTGCCCAGAACAGTGGCATAGTCTCCACTCCAGGCAGCAGATCTTTAGAAATTGCTGGAAGAGTCTATCATTCTGTCTGCATTTGCCATTTCACACAACCTGCAGAAGATGGATGAGTCTAGTTATAGATGGCCCTTCATTTTCCAAGTAAGTCTTGGATTTTCTTGAAGAGGTAGAACAACATGGGTTGATTAGGAAAGGTATCAGCTACCATGATGGCAACTCACCTCATTAACTGCATCTTGACAATGTCCTCACACCCTGTGAACTCTTTTTTAATTTATCTTTTCATGGCTGGCCACTCATTTGTCATGGTGACAGGCTATGGCTGTATGAGAACACTAGCTACTATTATGGGATCACTGAGGCCGAAGAGAAAATGGAGAAAATAGCAAGTATAAAACTGCAAGTCTGTCTCTAAACCACGTAGCTGGATAAATGGTCATTGTGAATCTGTTTACACACAGAAATAAAGCTATTCTGTTGGTATTGAGCAACTTGATCTACTTCAGCTTCAAAGAAGAGCCTGAAGAAAAAGGATGTGTTTTGTTATAGGTGAGGAGGAAATAGATGTTCACAGACTATCCTTGAACTGAGCATGCTGACTCAGAGGAAATGTAGATGTACAGAGACGAGCATTGAGAAGATGGCAGCTACTCTTCTACCTGGATCCAGCAACACCTTGTGTTAGAAAAACAGGTCCAACTATTTGTTTTCAGGTCTCAAATGCCCTGATACTGTTTAGTGGAAATATGTTGGAGTCAAGGGTTTCCCTTGGGTGTTGTTTGAAAGAGCTTGTGAAATGTGAATTCTGAAAATCAGCCAGAAAAGATCTTTTTGGGAACATGAGTTATGTGAGGACCATCTGTTGGGCTCCATCTACAGGAGAGGTTAAGATGAAGATTTCTGGAAAACTGGATAAAGAAATATGTGTCTTGGTCTGACAGGAGAATCTGGTAAAGGATTCACTCAAAGTCTTTGCTGTGTCTTGTAAGAATAAATCTGAATCTTCTCATTTGAGGAAAGGCATAAGTACTATTTCTAGGTGGGCAAAAGTAGGATGCAGTGATAGAAACACTGCAAACAGAGGCAAAACCAATGTGTGAGGGTAACCCTAAAACTGATGGTGTTATGGGAGATGGCAGTAAAGAGATATCATTATGATTGAATATTAATTAGTGACATGGCTACTAACGATGACAGTAATTAACAGAGGAAGGAAAGACTTGTCATTGTCCCTAGGGTGAGTAATCAGTCTTGGCAGGTTCAGCAGGCTCAGCAGAAAGATAATCTGCCTCAGGACAACTGGAGAACAGCTATAACATCTTCCAGGCTCTTGGCAACATTCAGGAATGATTTCATGTTTTTAACAGACAAATTAAAATCCCTGATCTCAAGTACTGCTTATATTCCAGTGTGACTGATCACAGGAGTTCTGTTTGAGCCAGTGTTTTCAGTTTACTTGCACCTTTAAAGCCTCTCTTTTTAAATCTTAATAAGAGGGGGAAGAAAACTGGGAAACCAGGTATCAGCATTACTTGATTTTTTTCCTTTAGTTTGATGAAAATTTAATAAATTCCTCAAAAAAGGCCTAGAGCTGGGGACATGATTGTTAAATGTTAAATTAGGGTGGGACTTAATCCTGCATTAAGTATTCCTATATATCTGGAAAGGGATCGCGCAGAACACGTTACACCTCCTCAAAGCAAAGCAGTGCACTGCTCTAGATGATTATATCAGCTGTCATGTCACTTGGCAATAAGGTGCCTAAGAAATCATAAAATCATAGAATAGATAGGGTGGAAAAGGACCTTAAGAACATCTAGTTCCAACCCCTGTGCCATGGGAAGGGACACCTTGCACTAAACTATGTCGCCCAAGGCTCTGTCCAACCTGTCCTTGAACACCACCAGAGTTGG
>NW_009920388.1:110991-112725 GCF_000696875.1 Nestor notabilis | reverse complement strand
GCAGCGTCCGCTACCCCATCGCCAAGCCCCGGGCCAACTGCGGCCCTCCAGAGCCCGGTGTCCGCAGCTTCGGCTTCCCCAGCAAGGGCAGGTTTGGGGTCTTCTGCTACAAGGAGAGATAAGGAGCTGTGAGGGCTCCTTCTTGGCCGGAGGATGTTTCCAGTCTGATGGTGCCCAGTGTTGGGCATTTCCCAAGGCTGTTTTCGGGGTGACTGAAGGGAAACGGGATGGGGGTGGGATGGGAGGCTTCTTTGTGGTTTATTTTTACTTCCTTTATATCTTCCATGTCTTGCTCAACAGTTGGGGCAACACGGGACTGTCCCTGGTGAGGATGGTCCCCATGGGTCTCTGCCACCCTATGGGCGGTGGCCCCTACCTGCATGGCAGGATGTCACCAGCACCCGCCTGCCCTTCCAGGCTCATCCTGCCCTTCCAGGCTGGTCCTGCCCCAGAACTCATGGGATGGGAGCAAGGAGAGGCTGGAATCGGCCAGAGGCAGAGAGTGGGTGTCTGCATTGCATCCCAGCCCTTCTTCCAGCCCCATCCCTGCCCTACTGACAGATGCCATTGTGCCTGTCCCTGCGGGAGTGCCAGTGCCTTATCTCTATGCACCCTTTGCCTGGACTCCACTTGAACTCTGGTGCCTTCTCCTTCAAAGCATTTGGTTATGAAAATATGTATTTTCCTGGACCTCTTCTAATAAATCCATGGAGAAATCCCTGGAGCAACGTGGCTGTGTCCCCATCTCTGCCCCAGCACAAGAGATGGGTCTGCCACAGAGAGGATTTGGGCATCCCTGGCTGGACACCCTTGGCTGAGCATCATCTCACCATCGTTTGCTCAGCCCTGCACCCATCCAAGCTCCCGCAAGGGCCTTGTGCTCCCTCATTAATGGGTGTTAATTAACCCTATGGATATCAGGACTGAAAGCTGGAGGGTGAAGCAGTTCCTGCTGGTTGATGGGTTTTAGGTATGTGGGTTAACCTCTCCCAGGATGAGAACTGAATAGGGGAGTGATGTCCTACCCCAGGGTCCTTCTTCAGCTGGGGCTTGGGACTCTTCCCTCCCATCTTCCTTGTCTCTGGGGCTGAACCCTTGGGTGCTGGCTGGGGCGGAGCTGGTCCCATTTGGAGCACCCAGTTTGGAGTCCCCTTCCTTCCTCGCTGCTTTGCCCTGCCCCATACATTAAAAAACCACACTCAAAGCGCCCATTCCGATTTCACTCTCTTTATTATTTATCATTCTCTCAAAATAGGATATGTTCAAAAATATAAATAGGTGCAGGGAACGCTGGTGCCCCGCACGGTCCCCTGGAAAGAGCACGTTGTCCCAGGACGGGGGGGAGGCGGCAGGGAAGCAGAGAGGGGCTGCAGCCCCCAGCACCCAGCTCCCCTCGCCTCCCTCCTGCCATAGCTCCTTCCACCACAGCCCCTGTCCCTCCCCCCCAGCCCTGATGTGCTGCAGCAGTAGGAGGATTCTGGAAAAGAAACAATAATAATAATAAAATAAAAACCCCAAAAAGGTGCTGCTCACCCCGGAGATTAAATAACAGAAATAATTACATTGTTCGTGGATAAAATCAGGAAAAAATAATCATCTTTATTATTTAACTTAACCCCCTGCCCTCTGCAAGCCCACCCCCCTCCCTGTTCCCGAAGGCACGAAGATAATTGGAACTGGACAGTTAGTAAAAATGCTGAGATCTAATTTGCTTTGCTTTGGTGCTTGGAAAAA
>NW_009920388.1:110625-110969 GCF_000696875.1 Nestor notabilis | reverse complement strand
TGTTCGCAAAGGTGGGTTTTGTTTTAAAAAAATTTTTGTTTTTCCTTATATGAAAAAAAAAAAAAAAGCAACAACAAGAAGAAGAAGAGAAATCGACTCTGTTAATATAAGTGTTCCGTTAAAAATCTCTGTTTCTCACTTTCGGTGTCTCTCTCTGGCCCTGCTCTAATGGGTGGGTCTGTGCACGGCTCTGCCGCTGGGTCTCGACCGGCTCCTGGGGCTCCTCTTGTATAGCCTGCGCTGGTAGTTGGAGGCTGAGGAAGAGAGGGGAGAAGAAAAGGCACCTTGTTAGCAGGAGGCGGGATAGAGATGCTGCTTGTCCCGCGCTGGGCCCTTGGAAAACA
>NW_009920388.1:91670-110608 GCF_000696875.1 Nestor notabilis | reverse complement strand
GTTAGCAGGAGGCAGGATAGAGATGCTGCTTGTCCCGCGCTGGCCCCTGGACAAACACAGGCAGCACTGGGCAGCAGCACCCTCTCTATGGATGCTTGCTCCTTAGCTTGGCTAATAGGGCGGGTATGAGGATGGCTTCCCCACCTCACCTGCTGCCCTCCCGGTCCCTCCCCAGTCCCCTAGGACAGGGAGGGAAATATCCATCAGTGGTGGGATATGCTCAGGGCAGAGGAGGGGAAACAGCCCTGTCCTGCTGGCAGGAACAAGGTTTCTGCCTGATCTCTGCTGCCAATTTTCCTTAAATCTGGCACTACTCCAGTGTGATAATTTCAGGAGGGTTTTGATGGAAGCAGCAAAAGCTGGTTTGGAACTGCCTGGCTGTCTTGATTGCTGGTGATCCATGCCAGGAGCAGCCTGCAGCTCTCTGGGTCTGCGGAGGAGCCAAGGGAATCAGTGGCTTCATCTGCACTATGGCTGCCCCCCGACATCTCCTCCATCCCTCCTCCTTCCATCTCCTCCATCCCTCCTCCTTCCATCTCCTCCCTGGGGCGGAGGTTTGTCCCTTAAGCCCATACTGGCTTTCCCTGGCTGTGGGACCATTGCTTTAGCTGGAATTGCCCAGCTGGACCAGAACCTGGCAAGGAGGCCACTGGACAGATGTGATTTGTCTGAGGCCGATGAGATAACTGGGAAGCTGCAGGCAAGTAAGGATGGGACAGGGGTGTAGGCACGCTTGGGAATGGGCTGGGACACCAGTGGGAGAGGGCTGGCTGCTGTCAGCTGGAGACCTGACAGGAGAAGGGTCAAGAACCCAGCTTGGCTTAGCTCTGCTGCAGGGCTCCTGTCTACTCCCAGGTCTCACAGGAACCACAGAGGACTGTAGGTACCTCCTCTTGATTCTGTCTGCTGATGCAGGTGGTGCTAAAACTCACCCTTTCAGAAGCCATTTCTATTTCTTTGCTTGCTTTCAGTAGCCTGTGCCCTTGGTAAGCTCTTTGTTGCCCTTTCCTGGTTCTGGAGCTGCCTCTACCCTGCCTAGGCAGAGGAGCATCCATAAATTCCCCAGGCCCCTGTGGTCCACACCTACCCAGAAGGTGCCAGCTCCCATTGCCCCATCATAGGGGAGCTTTCAACAAGTTATGGGGACCACAATGTCCCCTTCTGCTCAAAGCTAACCTGCACCCTCAGATGATGCCCCCTTCGTTCCCAGCTGCAGGGATGGATCAGCTAACCTAACCCGAAGTTAAAGGAGCCGAGACGTACGGTTTATGCAGGATATCCGCGGCTCCTCCCACTGCCCGTTGGGCTGGCACCGAATCGTGGGCACGTGGCGCTGGATGTAGCCTTGGTTGCACTGGTATCGCACCAGGGAGTTGATTTCGTAGCGGTCCTTCTTCCGACCAAAGGTCCTGGCGTTCTCCACCACGGGGGGGTCCCCGCAGGCCACTGCAGGAGATGGGCAGAGACACAGAGAGCTGGAGGAGTCCTGCCTGGCCGAGCGGGCAGCTCACACCCGGCACGCACAGCCTTGGCGCGCCTCTTCTCCCACACATACAACATTAAATCCCCCTGAGACTGCCTCTTTCCACAGAATTCAGGGATAGGAGGATATGGGAATTCTGTGATAGGCCTTGGAATAAAGCAGTGGTCTGCCTCAGCATTCCATTCAGGAAAGCCAGGCATCACAACAGCCACTTGCTTCCATGGGAGGGCATGGAGCTGCTGTGCAGGAGTGATGCTGCAACCAGGGTTTCGTTGCCTGGGAATGTGAAACCCCATCCTTAATGGCTCATCTTACTTTCAAAACCCATGTTCACGTGCACTGGGAGCTCCACTCCAGCCCCGCAGCCACTGCCTGAGCTCCCCATGGTTGCCAGCATGACACGGGGTGCTGACCTGTTCCTTTCTTGCAGGTGAAAGGGAGGTGATAGTTGCAGGGAACGTCGTTCCATTCGCCTTGCTCGTGCCAGATCATCACCACACAGTCCTCACCCGCCGCGAAGAAGTTATCAGGTTGGTTGGGCCGCCAGTTCTCAAATTGCTGCCAGGAGAAGAAACCTTCACCTAAGGTTGAGCCCTCCTCTCCTACTCCCTCCTTCAGCCTTGTTCCTCACCCGTGCATTTCACCAGCAGAGACCATGGGTGGCCACCGTTGCTGCTACAGTGGTTATTTCTATTGCAATGGTGACCATGAGCTCTACAAAGTTTAGAGCTGCCTCCATGCAATGCCCAACCCAAGCACTCATCATGTAACTCATAGGACTCTCCCCACCCCATGGGAACCTCTTCCTCCCACCGAAAGTCCCATGGGATGCAGGCTCACCAGGGAGTGCCCATCAGACCAGCGGAAATCATTCTCCACAGCTCTGTCACTGAGACCAATCCACTGGTAGTCCTGTGCATGGCCTAGAAGAGATGAAGAGGGAAAGAAGAGTGGGTCATGGTTCCCCTATACCTCGTTTGAAACGTTTCTTTGCCATCTCAGCTCTCTCTGATGTCGTTTTCCTCCTGAACATCATGCTTGTTCATCTCCCTCCCCTTTCAGTGTGCCATGAGCATGGATCCACTCACACTGGCATAGGTCACTGTGCTTGTTGCATCAAGTGAACATGTTGTGAACAAGCCACATCAGCAATGTGGTGAGAGTGAAGATCTGTCCTAACTGAGAGAGGGCTCTCTTCTGTCTCACAGCTCATAGACTCATAGAACAGTTAGGGTTGGAAGGGACCTTCAAAAGTCATCTATTCCAACCCCCTGCAACCGTTCATCTATTCCAAACCCCTGCAATGAGCTGGACAGTTCTTCCTCTCCCACTTAAGGGTGAGACCTTGTTAGGAAATATCTGAGCATCAGTGGGGGAAATTGTAAGTTTTATGTCATTTTGGATAAATCTGCCCATAGACTCCATAGAGGCCAATGGACAGACCCATGCCCAGTCTCAGGCTGCCCTCAGCACTCACTGTTCACGAATTCTTGCTCCTCTGGGGTGATGATACTGCTCAGGTGGGCTTGGTGTTGTCGGCATCTGGCCTCTGCATCCATCCAAGTCTCCCTGTCTTCAAAGTGCCTATAGCAGTGGCCCTGGAACTTGGTCCAACCTTCCTCACAGTTTTCCTGGTCTGAAAAACACAAAGGAGGGATGAAAAGGAGTTGGCGCATGGGTCTGGAAGCCTTCCAACTCACCTCTTAGCAGCTCGTGCTCTCATGGAATGGGACAACACATGGTCACTTCCACTAAAAAGCAGACCCTGACACTGTTGCCTGTGGGGAATCCCAGGGAAAATTACCAGAAGGCATCCAAAACAGATGCAGAGAGGGGAGCCTGTGTTGAAGACCTCATGTGTGCAGTAATGTGACCGGTGCTATTACAAAAATTGAACAATAGAAACTTATTTGTGAGCAATTCAATCCCTGTATCTTGTTCCTGGACTCTGTTTTTGAGGAACAGACAAGGCAAGAATCTTTTTCTTCCACTTGTGCTGGCCTAGAGAGTTTTCTTGCTTTGGAATGAAAGGGAGGAGGAGAGCCCATGTTTGGGTGGTTGCATTGCTTGGTGTGGTTCTGGGGCTCTGGAGGAGGAGCAAGCCTACCAAGATAGAAGAAAAGAGGAGTCAGGAACTTACCATGATGGAAAATGAAATCTCAAGGAAAAAGCTTGGAAGCTGCTAAAGTGTAAAAACTTCAGGACACCTTTTACCATCTGAGAAACACCAAAGAGTTGAATCCATTAATCAGGGAAAATAAAGCCACAAGTTGGGGAGAGCAAAGGCAAAGGGAGAAACCACCAGAAAAGACCTTCAGCAGCTCCCATCCAATGCAGAACACTACACCTCTGCTCCATCTGACTAAAGGAAACAGAAATCTCTTTAACCTCAGCCTTTCAGATACCCAATCTACCATCCCTTTTCAGGCACTTGTTACTCTTGTAATGGAAGGGTTTTATGAGCCCTCAATGCCTCTCTCCCTTTCCAGTAAGGTTTTCTGTACTCAGTTTCTTTCTTCTTTGTTAAACTTGTTAGGTTAAAGCACTTGTCACCTTCTATCACCCTAATCCACCTTCCTACTGTTCTTCCAGCTGGAGACTGCAGATGCTTCATAGACTTTGGAAAGGTTTGCAGTTAGTTGAGGTATTAAAAACATTTTCTGCCTTCTTCAGTAGATGAAGTGGATTATCTGGAACTAGCTGAATCTTTAAGGAGTCTTGGTCTTTGGAGGCAGATTGCTTACGCAAGGTGAGCAGAGAATATGCTCTGTCTTTTGAGATTTAAGACTTTTCCATTAGCTTGAACACCACCCCTTGTCATCACAGCCTGGGGATAGGACAGCACATGGCATGGAACCTCAGTGGGACATTTCCTAGGAGAAAGGCCACTCTTTCCTACAGAGCTGTTGCTTACAGGGGAATATGAGGGCAATCATCTTGGAAAAGAATGGTGAATATCTTGCTCCCTGGTAGGGACATGCCATGGTGATGCAAAGGACTGCTGTGTGCACAGATAGCAGAGCTCACCTATGGTGTCCTACTCTTCTTGGAGAGCAACAGAAAGGATGTTCTGCCTCATGGGAATAATGAAGATTTACATTCCCCACTGAATCTGGGGCACTGGCTTCCTCTTGCACATCCCAGGCTATAGCCCATAGGCACCAAGAGCCATAAATCAAAGAAAAGATGAAATTCATTCTGACTTGGACCAAGTGAAATTATAAGCAGCTGCAGGGTGGAAAGGCTCTTGTTGGATTACAGGGATCTTCAACAGCAGGTGGCAGGGACAGGTAAATCAGGGACTGATTAGGTTCCATTAGGAAATTGATGTTAAGACAGCACAATTCCTGCCCAGATGGTCCAGTGATCCCGAGCTGCCTTCTTATGGTCTACTCCATATGTTCATATTGGAAGCAAAAAGGGACATGATGAGAAAGGCGAGGAGGAAATCCAATATGTATTATCATTACTCATGCCGAAGTGAAGAAGACATTGCTACCTCTTTTTTCTCTTGTTTGAGCAAAACAGGAGAGCTATACTGATGAAATTGGGGACTTTCATCAGCTTTAAGAAAAAAACCCACAACCCTTTTTCTTTCTTTGTAGAAATAAAAAGAAGTATTAATCTAATTTTGATAGGAAAACAGGTCACTTGATGTTTTTTCAAAAATACATATTCCCTTCTGATTTTGCCACAGGAAGCCATGCTGAAGAGATGACAAAAATGTCATGCTGTGTCAAATTGGTGGAGACTCCTGGAATGAATGAGGCTTCTCTCAGCTGCATCGTCACAGCAAGAAACACAGTCATCTTCCATGGCTCAGCTGAAGCATCCTTCCATGAAATTCTAGCCCGGTAGAGAAAGTTTGCCTGGGGTGAAGATGTGCTCAGATGTACGGATGTTCCCTAGTGTTACAGATGAACAGAAAGACCCTTGGCTCGAAGTGATAACAACTTCTGTGATCACCATTGTATGGAGCTTCACCAGAGAAACTCAGAAAAGAGAAAGCTGAAGAAGACACCAGAGGCTCCTGCTTGGGAACCTTAGAGGACGCAGTGCTGTGATGAGCAAACTAACCAAAATATATAAGCAAAAGTCTGAAAGCTTTTCCTCAGCATATTTTAAGCTGCTGTTAGAGGTTAGCTTGCTGAGATGAGGGCAGGACTGATGGGAGCACTGGGGTTCACCTTTTTTGGGGGGGGAAGAAAGTGGTGCAGTAGTTAGTAAGATTAGCTGAAGCCATGAAGGCCGTACCGATCTCACACAGGTCCCCTCCGTAGCTGGGAAGGCATAAGCATTTGAAAGAGTCGATGCCATCAACGCAGGTAGCTCCATTCAGACAGGGGCTTGAGTGGCACTCATCAGTGTCTGCAAGAAATCAAGGGCTTCCATTAGGGCAGACAACTCCACCAACAGGAGAACTTGTTTCCTTGCTTGTTTAGGAGGGAATATCAGTTGGTTTGGGGGAACTTGGGAGTTGCTAGGGTCTTATTTTAAAACGTACTGCCACTGCTGCTGCTGGAAGAATGAAGGTAAGAGACCCAGCCCACCCTACAAGGAAGACATTGGTTTTCTGTCACTTGATGGTTGAACACGATTCTGAAGATATCAGCATAAGCTCAGCAAGATGTATCCAATACACAGCACCCAGTGTCTTTGATAACTGTGGTAACTCTTCCTTGTCTGCTCTCTGCCTGATGCATTGAACATGCAAGCTTTTGTTTGTGTGTCCACCAGCTATGGGTCTATGAGGAAGAACGTGGAGTTTTCATAAGTGATAGAAACATCCTGAGATAGATCTCTGCCTCCTAAAGGCCTTCCTGGTTGCCAGTGCTCACTACTAGTTTCTTCCTAACTATAATTTAGGTGAAGTTCCAGGGCAAGAAATCTCTTCTCAGTGAAGATGAAGAAAGTGCAGAGAAGACAACAAGTGGGTTCAGACACCCTCAGCTTTTTCCCTTTGAGGATCTTAGGCCTAGGTACGGGTGCCTCTTCTTTGGTGAAGAGTACTGGAGTGCAGTGCCATTCTCTCCAGACCTGTCCTCACTGTGTGCTCCCTTGCTTGTGATGGGGCTGGAAGAAACTGGCATATCTTTTCCAGCCATGGATTTCATGTTGGTGGAGGAAATTACTCTTAGTTTCTGATCTAGACAGAACAACCCTCAAGATTCTTTTTGCTTTTCTGGAGGTAAAAAGAGATGTTGGTATGTGAAGAGTTTGGCCATCAACTCTCCAGTGTTTCTCAACCTGCTAATTAGCACAAGCCTGGGTAATAAATGACACCATTTGGTAGCACTTGCATTCCCTGGCAGATCCTTCTGAGCATAGGTGCTCTGAAGAAGGTCACAGGTAGCCAGTTAGTATCTATACATTGTAAAATCTAGCTTGTGCTGGAAGTAAAAGCTCTTCTCCCAGTATCTCTCCAGACTGAACCTTAATCCTAATTATTGAGCTTTGGAATCAGAAGAAGAATCATTCAGAATGGAAACATTCAGAGACATTCAGCTCAGAAACAAGGATGAAGACTGAGGAAGACAGTGGGAGCACATCTACCCAAGGTAGGTTGAATGACGACTGGTTAGGTCTTCATGCAAGACATTTCTCTCCTTCGCACTCAGAAGAAATATAAAGGGTTTAAAAGTGTTGATTAACACTCCATGCTCTTCTTGTGGATGAGAGGGGTTAGTGAGGAAGCATTCCAAGAGGCTAAACATGCTGGCTATGGAAATAGCAGAGCAGAGCAGCAAGTCCCCAGAGTCTGTGTTCATGACTGGGGTATATTTGACCAGATAGCGTCTCCTTGCAGAACCTCTTGTATGTCCTTAGACATACCAGAACAGATGTGTGCTATAGTCCATGTGCCTAGTCCCTCCATGGCCAGTGTCTGATGTGTCAACAAAAAGCTGACATGTTCTGTAACATGCCTAAGTGATGGAGAAAATTCATTCTGGTACTGGATGGTAAATCCATTTGTGCTTTGGAGATTGGGATCTTTGTTCTAGGCTGTATCACTGGGAGCAGTGCAGTTATTCCTCAGATGGCTGATGAACCTTTTACTCCAGTTTTTCTCCTAGAGAAGGATTTTTTCCTCTGAATTGCCCTTCTAAATACTCATGAATGCTTTCTGGACTTCTGTGTTCACTGCAATATGAAGAGAGCTCCTGTTTCCATGACACTAATAAATACTTTGAGACTTTCGAGAACAAAATGGGGGTCACAGGCTTAGTAGAATACAGAAGCTAAATGTGGCTATTATTAGTCACACTTGGAGTTCCTATATGATAGAGCATAAAGGAAAATGAGGTATCCTAAGGGATGATTACAACTCCAAAGACCCCTTGGGCTTCCCAACAGCAGTGGCAGCAGAAGTTCATGTTGATTCCAGTGTTCTCCAGCTGAACAAGTAAGGAAAGGCTCTTCTTTGTCCACTAGGCTCCATGAAGCGGAAAGCATGCTGTAGAAGTGGGAACTAAGCACATATGAGAGCTAAAGCAGAGCATTTAGCAGGGAATAATGAGTCTTCAGCTGTCTTCAACCACGTGGACTAAATGTCGACGTGTCCAAGATGTCTTCTGAGATGCAGGAGTGAGTTGCACTGAGATCCACTATGAGTTGCCATCCCTGGTCTCGGAGGAGGGGGGGGGAGCAGGCACACACATGCAATGTCATTGCCACAGATTTCCAGCTTGGAAATACCACTGGAACAGAATTTCCTTTTACAGGTTTTGCATATAGTATGATTGCACATATTATATATGCTGCAAAAACAAATCTCTGCATATGATATATATGTTATATATCTCTCCATACACAAATATTTTTATATATGGCACATAGAGAAAGGGTGTGTACTTGTAGGTAGTGTTGGGAAAAACAGACAACAAATCCAAGTGAGACATAGATAGGTCTTCTTTCCTGAAGTGTGCTGCAAATAGCTGGAAAGAAGACTTTTTAAACACAAGAAGAACATAAATACCAAACTCCTCTTTGCAGCTTGTTGGGCTGTTGAGGCAGTGACCCAAACTGTCTCAGGAGAATCACCTCACCAAGCTGCTATCAGGAAACTCAAATGTATTTACCAGGTTGGAGGAATCATTGCTGTTTCTGACCCTCCCAGAAAATCTGGGTCTCGGACATGTTTCAGAAAAGTCAGTTCTAAATAATAAAATCAGCAGTGCTGTTGTCTCTGGAAAACCTGGCAAGCTGGTTTGTAGGTGTTTCTAGGATATTGCGTCTAAGCCATAGGATTTATGGGAGGCGAGAACTGCAGTAAAGCAAAATAAATCCCATCTATCATGCAATGCATGGCTATTTTCTTCCTAACCTTTTATATACCATAAATCTGTTTACTTCCACATTGTTTAGGGCTAGATGAGGTTAGTAAACCACTGTACACCTCTTCGGCCAGCTAATTTGCCTGCGGCACGCTAAGTCTATTTTGCTCAGCATGGAGTGAGCCCCTATTTCCACAGCACTGGCTGCCAGGTACCTTGACACACAGGGATCTTATACAGAAGGGAGCTATTTATTTGCTTGGGTGAGCAGTCATTCAAAAAGTCATCTCTGCTTTGAGATGTCCCTTGAGTGCTTATCAACCAACAAGAAGACAAGACAACTGCTATTATTACCCAGCGCTAACAAAGGACAAGCGATGCGGCAGCGATGGAATGCAGAACAGAGGCAGCCCTCGCTTTCAAGAGCTGCAGCTCTAAAACAGAGACAGGGGAGAAAATGCCTTACAGTGCCAAGAATAGGAAGCCCATTTAGAACGTATTATTAACTCAGTTCTTGAGGATAATGCAAAATTAGCAGCTCTCTAGAAGACAATTCGTACTGCAGTTAATATCACCCAAAAGTTGCAAAAGATCATTCAAAAAATCTATTGTCACAACAGTTGCTATTTTTTGCTACTAACAGGACCCGAGATCTAACTTCTGGATATTTCTGTTTTTTTTTTTTAATAAAACAATTAAAATATCCAATGTAAACCGGGTCTTGCATCTGGAAGATGTAAAGAGTTGGCTGGAGAAAGCTAGGGGAGTTACACAGCTACAATTCAAACTTTGAATTCATTTTACCATTTTCTTTCTAAGATTTCTTTTACATTGCCAGATCAACACTATATTTAGTCAGAAACTGTTTTCTTTTTGAGCAACTTAACACAAGTATTCTCCCAATGCCTTTGAAAACAATCTGCTGTACTAGATCATGGAAATTGGAAAGAGAAATCCTTTAGAAATGCAAGAGAAATAGATTGGCCCTGGTTTTGCTCAGAGGGCAAATGGCAGCGAAAGTGGACACGCAGTGTCAGTGGTGAGAAGGAAATGCTTTTAAAATCTTTTCTCCCAAGCTAAGAAAGACAATAGTAGAAACAGTGCTAACACTTTAAAACAATACAGTCTCTGCATTTGCCTTGATGGCAGCCTGTATGGAAGACAAGCAAGAATACACATTAAACTAGGTCAGCTTTGTGTTTAAGACATCTATGAAGGAGAAGCAGCTTGTGAAGAGAGAGGACTTTGTCACCCAAACCCTGAATAAACTGTATAGTTTTCTTGTAACTGGTTTAGAAATATACCCTAGGATTTAAACTCAGTTTTGTTCTGCAGAGAGAAAAACGTAAGACAGAAAGGCAAGGCATTTTCAGCATGTCCAACAGTCCCTGCGGTACCTCTCACCCTTTTTTTACAGGCGTCCTTGTAAGTGCAATTATCCAAACAGGGAATCAGAAACCAGCCAGGTAAACATCATTGGAAGAAACAAAAAATCCAGGTGCAAACTAAATTTGCTTATCAGAGGCTCCTGGGAAGTTTGAATTGATGATCTATAGCTCAAAGAGTGAAGAAAATCATTGGAGCAATTGTATGGTGACTCCAACAAGAAAAGAATAGGGGTTGGGGAAAACAGTTGTCTCTCATTTTATGTCAAATGCTAGCACTGAACATCACACAGCCAGCTAGTGACTTATGATGGGCAAGTAAGTCATTAAAATAATTAACTACAATAATTAAACCAAAGCCCCTATGCAGCAGAAGGGGCAGATATTGCTACAGCCTTCTAAAGCTATATTCATCTGGAGAACAGCAAGTTTCTAGGAGAATCTGTTGATCTGCTGGGACCTTCAATTTATCCAACACTGTCACAGAAGGAGAACTCAGGAAATTCAGACATCTCTGCCTCCAAATATTATGTGTGGAAGTAAACTGAAATGTATGTAACACTAGTCCAGTGTTTTCCTCTAATGGAAAATAGACAATATCCAGGTGACATGAAATCATCTGATCAGCCACAAATGGTGTGTGATTTTGCTTGTCTCTCAGATACAACTGTTACCTCCATCTCCTTCTTTGGAGCATAATCTTCATTCCATTCCATTCAACAATGTCTCATTCCATAGTAGGTGAGACAGTATGAATCAGGTGAATATTTTCAAGACTTTTCTTCTGGGCTGATCTTCTCTGGACCAACAAAACTCTATCCCTTGGACTGCCAGGTCATGAAGAATCAGGAAAGCCCATCAAAACCTTTCCTCATTTGGATTCTAACCTTTAGTTGTGCCAGGGCCATAGGCAGCAGAGTCCATGAACTCATTTCACCAGAAACAAGCAAAACTTAACATAAATAGCTGCCATTTCAGCACATTTCTCTTCTCCCTGTAACTTGAGTGAAGTTTTTAAGCCATTGACTAGTCAGAGAGCTCCAAACCACAGCCTTTTGCTGAGCGCCAGCATGCTTTTTTCAACTAATAAGTATTTGTCTTCAAATGTTACAGGCAGCAAAAAGACCCACTGAATTGGCAAAACTCTGGATGAAGAAGCCAAGCCCAGGACTATTCTTGAAGCTTGTGGGGTTCCTGTCCTCATGGAGGAATCAAACTGCTGACTAAAGACATGTGCAAGCTTAGCCTTCATTTTGGTTAAATACTAAAAAATACTGGCACTCCAAGTGTTAATCTTCAGTCGTCTTGTGCTTCTGGCTCTGGCTTTTAGAGAGAAGTAGAGGCTACAGCAGAGCAAAAAACATCATTCTTTTAAAATCTTCCCACTAAAAAGACTGCTGAATCTAACTTGAACCCTTCAATGACGGGACAACAGCCACATGTGTTCCTGCTCCTCACTAAGCTCATTCTGTGTGATGAACTAGCTTCACCCTTGCTTTAATGCTAGTTAAAATTAATTGCATTTTAATGGGCATCCATTACATCCTACAAACTCTGAGCACAGCACAAGGCACAGATACTAGAACTGATCTTTTTGCACGAGCTAAAGTTCAAAACTGGGAGGCTTCAGGTAGAGAGGCAGCCATAACATGAGACATAGCACTTCAGGCTCCTTGTAGGCTTTCCATGTTCACAATTCCCCTGAGCACTGTAAAAAGGGTAATGACCCAAAAAAGGAAATATGTGATTATTTTTCCTTTTTTTCTTCTTTTGTCGTCACTTTGGTCTATTTCTCTGGAAATGGCGTTGCAAGTTCATGGCCAATGCACTTCTTGCCACCTGGATGAGTTTCCTTTAGACCCTGACTGCATTTAACCCTACAGGGACACTGTAGTAGAGAAACTTGCCAATAAAAAGAGACATTTCACCCTAGAATATCTTCCCTAGTGGGAGCACCAGCCACGCACGTGTACTCAAGCCTATCTCCAGTTTATATAAAGAGCCTCCAGTTAAACTTCAGCCATCACTTACCTCTCCCTGTCACCTGCTAAGAAACCCCAGCTGCTACATCATCATCTCCATCACTTACAAATACACAGAGTGTTCCAATTTCAGAACATTTCTCAAGCTTCTTCACACATGAGCTGCTGAACACATGGTTTTCTTTCCAAATACTTCACAAGAATGTTGGCTAACAAATGCTCCCAAGAATCTGGCAATCGCCTTGTGGGTAATTTATAAAAAGAAAAAGCAGTGAAATAAAATCATACTTTGGGGCCAATATTTCTTTATCTCTTTTTTTTTTTATTTTGCTGAGCCTCACTGGCTGGTTTCCTTCCTTCCCCTCCAGCCTGCCTTTGCTGGCTTGTTTTTATGTCCAGGATTGGATATGGCAACGGGCATGGCCCGAAAGCAGAGCACGTTAGTGTGCAAGGAGGGGTTTTAGGTGCGTAAATCCTCCAGCACCGTGCCAAGCCCTGGATGCTGTGCCAGGCATCCAGGAATGACCCCGCTGACTTGCCCTCACCCACTCCTGCAGCATCCTCCGCTCAGCAGAGGCAGGCAGGACCTCAAATGTGTTATGAACAGGACTGAACAAAGGTTTGTGATTACCTGTTTTCTCAGAGGGAGGGAATTGACGCAGAGAGAAATGCAGTGACTCATTCGGAACACTTTGGGGATGGAAATGATGTTAGAAACCAGACTGAGCTTCACAAAGCCCTGCACTTACAGATGCTTACTGAGCCCAGAGCTACCCATGCTCAACAGTGTGAATTAACCAAAAAGCAGCAGTTCAGGAGGAAATGGTGGCAGGGAGTGGAATTAATATTACTTTTGCTAGAAGGAACTGAGCAAATCTCTTTGCACCTACGTTTTGTACCATACTTAAGCAACATGTCCCACATGAAGGTGTGACCCATTGAGAACTGAGCATATGCAAGACCTTCATACAACAGCACAAGCACTGATGGTTTTCAAATGGGGCTTGTCCCCAGGATCAGGCTCTTGCTTGCAGCAGAGTGAAACCAAGCCATGGCCAGGGATGTTGTGGGGTTCCTTTTGTGACCAAGCAGCAGCCATCAGCAAGCACAACAACATCCCATTTTCTTCTCATTGCAGTATCCCAGTGCTTCCACAGCATGTGAACACTGCTTGGGGGATGCTTGTCAGAGAGCTAGCAGCGTGCTTTCACCATAAATGGTTACTCAGATTTAGATACTGTGTCTGTGTATACTTGGCAACAAGGGATCCTACCAAAGACAGAACACTAAAACACCAGAAAGGGGCAGGGTGGAAGGAAGGGCATTTGGCAGCAGAGCTGACAACAGGTATTGATGTCCTGAGCATCATCTCACACATTTAGCCTATTCTAGCTGCAAAGAGCAGCTTAAGACAAACCAGAGGGTGGCCATGCCCTGTGCCAAAGGGATTGGAGTAGTTTGCCCAATGCAAACATTGCAGATAATGCTGAGAGCAGAGATTTTTGTCCCCAGCTGGCTTGCTTTGCCTCTTACCCCTTGGAAATACAAAGCTGCTGATGGCCAGCCTCCCACCCTGGATCAAGCGCCATGAAACACTTGGGGATACAGGCAGCAAGTCAACACATTGTGGGAAGAGAAACAAAACAGGACAGAGTCTTGCAGCCCATCTTATCCAACTTCTCAGCTGCATCCACAGCCAGGCTGGAAGTCTCTGGCAGGTGGAGCTGTCCTTGCTCTTGTTTCCACATAAAAGGAGAAAGATCGTTGTTTTCTCTGGAGCATAGCAATGCCTTAGAGCAGTTTCAGAGGGGGTGTGAATGCCCTAGTGCCTTCCCAGCTATATCACACCCAGGAACCTGGTCACAGCGGCTCTCACTGACCATTCACAGAATGCTCTCAAACCCCCACCTCCAGTAGGACAGAGGGGAGATCTCGCCTTTTTCCCTATAACCTATATGATGATCTGGATACCCCAGGGGGCACAAGCAGATGATGCCTCCATCATGTTCCTGGCAGGTGCCAGGGAAGTGGTGGAGTCACCATCCCTGGAGGCATTTAAAAGATGTGTAGATGTGGTGCTTAGGGACACGGGTTAGTGGTGGCCTTGCAGTGACGGGTTAAAGGTTGGACTTGGTGATCTTAAAGGTCTTTTCCAACCTAAATGGTGCTATGATTCAATGAGCACAAGCTGTGAAAAACTCTACATGTTTATGGCTTCCCACCACAATAACACTCTGCTCAAGTCTGCTTCCGTGTTAATGTTGTCTGCTATAGAAGAAGCAAGAAAAGTAAGAGCCATGCCCCCTCCCTCCCTTTGCTAGCACATTCCATTCCATACGAGAACACACAGTACCTTCTGTAGTGGGTCCTAAAGTGTCTATTGCTTCTTGTGGGACTTGAGGCAGGGCAGCAGTAGCGGTGGCCAGCAGGTGGGGATTGTCTAGAACAACAGCTGCCTCCATCTCTTGTCCTGACACCGCCGGAGGGGAGGGCTCTATTTCGAGCTGAGCCTCTTCAGGGTTCCTGGGTCCCTGTGTTGGTTCCACATCTGGAGCACTGGTACTAATTACAGTGTCTGGGACAGAGGTTTCCCCTGCAATGCCTGCAAGCGAGTGCGTCACAGATCCAGATGTTGCGTCAGGAATTTCTTTCTCCTCGGGAGCACCAGTGGGCTCGCCACTGGCCAAAGATGTGGCAGCTGTATCAATGTTAGCAGCAGGCAACAAGGATGCTTCTCCACTGGTTTCATGGACTGTGGATGTTTCTATGCTGGTCTCAGGAAGTGCAGATATTTCACTTCGGGCATCTTGGTCTGTGGATGTTTCTATTCTGATTTCAGGAAATGCAGAGGTTTCTCCACTTACTTCTTGAACTGTGGATGTTTCTATGCTAGTTTCAGGATAGGCAGATATTTCGCCCCTGGCTTCTTGACGTGTTGGTGTTTCTATGCTAATGTCAGGGAATGCAGATGTTTCCCCACTGATTTCATGGACTGTGGAAGTTTCTATGCTGATCTCAGGAAACGCAGATGTTTCACCTCGGGCTTCTTGACTTGTGGATGTTTCTATTCTAATTTCAGGAAAGGCAGATGTTTCTCCACTGATTTCGTGGACTGTTGAAGTTTCTATGCTAATTTCAGGAAAAGCAGAGGTTTCTCCACTAACATCATGGATTGTCGAAGTTTCTATGCTGATTTCAGGAAATGCAGATGTTTCCCCACTGATTTCATGGACTGTTGAGGTTTCTATGCTTATTTCGGGAAAGGCAGACATTTCCCCACTGGTTTCATGGACTGTGGATGTTTCTATAGTAATTTCTGGATACGCAGAGGTTTCACCCCTGGCTTCTTGATTTGTGGATGTTTCTATTCTGATTTCAGGAAACGCAGAACTTTCTCCACTGATTTCATGGACTGTTGAAGTTTCTATGGTAATTTCAGGAAAGGCAGATGTTTCTCCACTGATTTCATGGACTGTTGAGGTTTGTATGCTAATCTCAGGAAAGGCAGATGTTTCCCCACTGGTTTCATGGACTGTGGATGTTTCTATGCTGATTTCAGGATAACCAGATGTCTCACCCCTGGCTTCTTGACTTGTGAACGTTTCTATTCTGATTTCAGGAAAGGCAGATGTTTCCCCACTGATGTCTTGACTTGTGGATGTTTCTATTCTAATCTCAGGAAATGCAGATGCTTCCCCACTGATTTCTTGTATTGTGGAGGTTTCTGTGCTACTGTCAGGAAACGCAGAGGTTTCCCCACTTACTTCTTGAGCTGTGGATGTCTCTATGATGATTTCAGGATAGCCAGATGTTTCACCCCTGGCTTCTTGACTTGTGGATGTTTCTATGAAAGTTTCAGGAAATGCAGATGTTTCCCCACTGATTTCTGGGATTGTTGCTGTTTCTATGCTAAATTCAGGAAAGGCAGATGTCTCTCCACTGATTTCGTGAATCGTGGATGTTTCTACACTAGTTTCATGAAATGAAGATGTTTCGCCGCTGATTTCTTGAATTGTGGATGTTTCTATGCTAGTTTCAGGAAATGCAGATGTTTCACCACTGATTTCTTGAATCGTGGATGTTTCTGTGCTAATTTCAGGAAATGCAGGTGTTTCACCACTGATTTCATAAGCTGTTGATGTTTCTACACCACTTTCTGGCAATGCTGATGTTTCCCCACTTAGTTCACCAGATGCAGAGGCCTCACCACTTGGCCCTTAATGTGACGGCTGTTTCCCCACCCAGTTCCTGTGATACTGTTGGTCTTGTCACAACTTCGTCTAAGTCAGAAGTGACCAAAGTGACTTCTGGAAGCCCTGAGACCTCCCCACTAACATCAGTCACTGCTGAAGATTGGCCACTTAGATCTGTGGCTCCAGAAATGTCTCCAGTGATGTATGGAATCCCGGATGGCTCTCCACTGAAGTCTCCCGTCCCTGAAGGAAACCCACTAGTGTCCACAGCTCCAGATCCTTCTCCAGATAGTCCTCTGTCTCCAGAAGGAAATCCACTGATTTCTATTACCCCAGAGGGCCCTTCTCCCACTTCTTGTGCAACTGACGCCTGTGTTACAGCTTCCATTAAAGTGGTATCCACAAGAGAGACTGTGGGAAAGCCAGAGGCAAGTCCGCTTTCCTCTCCAGACAGTAGCCCGCTGGTGACATCAACTCCAGAGACTTCTCCACTGCTGTCAATCACTCCACTCGGATGCCCGCTCATCTCGAGCACTCCAGAAACACTCCCACCAAAGTCCACATGCCCGGAAGGCTCACCACTGAAGTCTGAGCTCCCGGATGCAATGCCAGATGCATGTTCGCCTCCTGAAGGCAATCCACTGATTTCCAAGATCTCTTTTGCTTCTGCTCCAGTAACTGAGGGGGTTGTGGTCACTTCCTCCAAACCGGCGTCTACAAAGGTAATGCCCGAGGCCTCAACGCTTCCATCGGTACCAGAAGTAAGGCCACTTAGGTCCACCAGGCCACTGATCTCATGTGTTCCAGATGGTTCCCCACTGACATCCAGTCCTGATGGCAACCCACTGAGCTCAAACCCTCCGGAGGGCTCCCCTCTGAGCTCAGGTACCCCAGAAGACTCCCCACTGAGCTCAGGTACCCCAGAAGACTCCCCACTGAGCTCAGGTACACCAGAAGGCTCCCCACTGAGCTCAGGTACCCCAGAAGACTCCCCACTGAGCTCAGGTACACCAGAAGGCTCCCCACTGAGCTCAGGTACCCCAGAAGGCTCCCCACTGAGCTCAGGTACCCCAGAAGGTTCCCCCCTGTGCTCAGGCCCTCCAGAGGGCTCCCCGCTGAGCTCTTCTCCTAAGGGTAAACCTTGGGCTCTGCCACTGGTGTCCCACTCAGCGGATGGGAACCCTGAGAGATCTCCTTCGCCACTGACTCCGATGGATCCTTTTCCCTCCTCTCGCCATTCTGGTGCTGTTGTTGCAACTTCCACCAATGTGGTATCCACAAGAGAGACTGTAGGAAAACCAGAGGCAAGTCCACTTTCTTCTCCAGATGACACGCCACTGACTAGTTCAGTGCCTGACGTTTCTCCACTAAATCCAAAAGGCAGCCCACTGCTTTCCACTCCAGATGGCATCCCACTGATTTCTGGTATCCTTGAAGTAGACACTGATACGTCTTCCTCTGCAGAAGATAAGCCACTGATGTCAACAATACCAGAAGTCACACCACTCAGGTCCCCTGAGGGTAGCCCACTTTCTTCAGGCAGAAAGCCACTGGTATGCAGGTCTACTGATGGTAATCCACTTTCTCCTATCCCCGAGTGTTCTCCACCAAGTCCAAAAACTCCAGAAGATGGTTCTCCACTTGTATCCGGGACTCCGGATACCCACCCGGATGCTGAAGATTCACCACTGACTTGATGCTCTCCGGATTCAGTCACCTCCCCTGACACTTCGCTGACAGAAGCATCTGTATGTGTTTCCTCTGGTATTACTGTAGCAGGAGGAAAAGCAGATGGGGTCACTGGAAAAGAAAAAGAGAGGGAGGTTATTGTATCTTAGACAACTAAAAATATAAACTGACAATATATAAATATAAACTGACAGAATATGTAATCTTCTGACACAGGATGATGTCAACAGCGACACCAATTCCCACATGTCACAACCAAGCTACTGCTTCCTTGGATATAACATCTGGAAGAGGAACAGTTTGGTGCTGCTCTGACCACACTGCAGCTCTGTCCTCCCTAGAAGACATGACATGAGATCTGTTTCTAGCCTTTCTTCCCCATCCCACATACACAATGACATATTTTGTGAGGTGCTCTAGCAATGCTGCATATGCTGGTCATTTGTTACAGTCCTAGACAAAAGTTCTATAATACACATGTGTAGCTCCTCCTGTGTGCACAGACTCAGCCTTTGCTAATATGGTGATAATTATTTAGATTTAGAGGTAGTCCCCTTCACCAAGGACACAGAACATTTATTCTGGGAATGTCCCAACCCTACAACACCAGCCAAGTGTGACCCAGGGGATGGGGAAGCTCTGACCCACCTGAGAGCAGCGACACATTGGTTGCAAAGACCTCAGTCCCCCAGGCTGTCTGATTCTCAGGTTGAGTGGCAAACTCTGTCTCCACAGTCACCTCCTCCCCAGAGGGTACCCCCTCCACTCCAGGGATCACTTGGGTTGCCAGCACATCTTCTTCAAAGAACGACGTGACCCCTTCCTCCTCCGCAGGTGGCAGAGCTGGAACCAAAAGGGACTGGAGTGAGTTCCCAAGAGTTCGTACTTCAAGATGCTGATGAAGTGTTTCTCCCAAACCAGCACCCTGATGT
>NW_009920388.1:70752-91639 GCF_000696875.1 Nestor notabilis | reverse complement strand
GCATTCCTGTCCCAATGTGGAATCCCTTTCCCTGAGGAGACAGCTCTACACACCCTGCAAGGGGTGAGAAGGTACCTCTGAAGCAGAAGGCGTGATGCCGGGACAGTGGGTCAGGGAAGCCTGTCTGGTTGTAGTGCTGGTAGATGGTTCTCACACCAGGCGCATCCCCACCACAGGCAGGACGGGGGCTCACGATGGGATAGCGGAGGCTGCCATCAGCTAACCAGCCAGCGTAGCATCTGTCCAGACCCTGCTTCCAGGCAGCGTGGAGCTGGCCAACAGAGGCCAGCGTGGCGTTTTGGCTCTCACAGTACTGCTGAGCTTCTGGGAAGGTGAACTGCTCTGGCTGGGTTGCAAAGAACACCTCTCCTGAGGGATGGGAGAGAAAACAGGCGTGAGTCCCTGCATGCCACCCATGCATAGACAGATGTGGAGGTGTGAAGCACATTTTTGCTCCACAGCAGTGCCCAGAGGAAAGGAGAGAACATACCTCTGAGCCTGTCGATGTAGCAGTACACATCATAGGTCTCTGAGGCTGGGCGCATGCCATATGACCGTACACCCGGAGAGTTCTCTTTGTCTCCTACACAGTTACTTCGGGGGTTCACAATGGGATACCTACCAAAAGAAGAAGAAGAGGTAACCAAGCATCAGCCTTATGTACCCTGAAGAACCTCGGTGTACTTGGGAGCAGGGCACAAACAGTTCACTGTTAGAGGTGCTCAGAGACCACAGCGTGACTTGGAAACAAGCCCACTTACAGCTCAGGACAATGAATACAAACTTTGCTTTTCCTACATATCAGGGGAGCTCACCACTGCAGAATGCATACACAGGTTAGGAATTGGGTAGGACAGGTTGAGAAAAACCCATCTATTGGCCATTAGATATCATGGCCTGGAGACAACCTTAGGACAGCAAAGCTTTAGATGCCGATGAGCAGAGCAGCAGGACAAGCCAGAGTAAAGTCAGTGTAGTTTTACCTGACTGTCTGGTCCCGCAGCCAGCCGGCATCGCACTGGTCAAACCCAGCCTCGTAGGCAGCCTGGAGCTGTTCTGGGGTGGCGATAACAGCGTTGTTCTCCAGGCAGGCCTGCTGGGCTTGGACGAAGGAGAGGGCATATCTGCTGGTGCCAGCACGGTAGTGAAACACCACACCTGGGGGAAGAGATGCTGTGGTGAGACAACAGATACAGGACCCCCCTTTCACCAAGATGTGTGAGCAGACAGGGTCTTCCCAACAGCACTGCAGGGACCAAGTGCCTGTTGACCCCACTCTGATGGAGATGCCTCATTCATTTAGCTCCACTGCCACCAAGGATGATGTTCTGGGAATCTTTTCAGCCCTCCTCTAGGATCTTCCTACCTTGGCTTTCCTCTTCCTTGGAGGCAGATGCACATGTGAGAGCAGACTGTGACCACTGTAGCTCTAAGCATCAGCCAGCTGAGCCCTTTTCAGCGCATGATGGGGTGGCTCACATCCTCCTCCTAACCCCTGCCTGTCATACTGCAGTGGAGGTGCTGAGCCTGTCCCTGACCCCAAACAGGTCTGCACATCCCCTGGGACGTTGTGACGGCAGGAGCCCAGGCTGTTTTGAGCTGAATGGTTACCCCTAGGAGAAACTGACCTTCAGGCTCCTTAGAGACTTACCCGTGGGGGAGACAGGCTGCTTGGGGAGGAGACCGACACCAGGGGCAGCTGTCACTTGCACAAGCTGATCTTCCACTGTCAGTGCTGAAGCAGACTCTAGTCCTGGCGTGACAGTCACCCCCACGACCTCTTCCACCGTGCTCACCTCTGCCATTTTGGTGGTGATGGCAGTGCCTAAGGTGATGGTGGTGACCTCCTCAGGTACAGCCCACACCCCTGTCACATCCCCCCTGGTCACGTTCTCCTCCTCGGGGGCAGCGGTCTCTACTGTGACACCAGTGGCAAAGAGATCGGGCAGGACGGTGAAGCCCTCGTAGACCTCGGTGACAGTGGGGGTGATGTCCATGGGCTCCAGTGTGGCAATGCTGCCGCGGGCCTCCTCCTCCGTGGCGTTGTGAGGCAGTGACAGCTCCACCTCCGTCCGGGTGACGGTCTGCACAGTGAAAGCGCTGCCCAGCTCGCTTCCCGTCTCATCGATGAACTGCCCTGGCACCAGCGTCTCAACATCATCCCCTGCACCAGGAGACAAAGCAGCAGTCAGAGAGGACGTCGTCAATCTAGGCTCTGAGGAGAGGCTGGGTGTTTGCTGGCTCCCAGAGGAGCAGGGAAATCGCGATGGTCTGGTAGAAGAAATGGTTTCCTTGCTTCTATTATTGCTTTCTACTATACCTGAGCACGAAGGGCATGCTCATGATTTGGAGTCAATGAACCACCACGTTCTTCACAGCTGGTAAATCAGAGGACTTTCCCCCTCTCCTTCCCAGGAGCACCTTGCCCATATCCAAGTCTGCACTGACCTCTAGTGCCTGCTGCAAGGAATTTAAGGTGGCCGGAGGGAGGGAGGGGAGCTTGGATAACCCCATCAGGTCTGAGGCGTGGGAGAAAGACAACGGGAGAGAAGAGGGATGGCTACACCAGCACCTCCTGTACAGGTCAGGCATCCTTTCTGGATCTGCTTCCTACCCGAACCGGGGACTGAGTCCTTTGCCAAACCTGCTTTCAGCCCCTCTTACAGTCAAATTAAAGCAGCGAGAGGTTAGCTCTGGCCAGGGAGCCCCTGCCTGCTGATGTGTTACACACTGCTTATCCCACAGCCCCGATGCACTCACCACTATAGCAGATGGCGTCGTAGCGAGAGTCGGGGTGAGGGTACCCGGTCTGGTTGACGTACAGGTACACCGTGCGCACTCCCACCAGGTTCCCGCCGCAGTTGGGCCGTGCTCTGGAGATGGGGTAGCGGACGCTGCGATCGGCCAGCCAGCCGGCACTGCACACATCCATGCCGTCCTTCCAGGCCAGGTACAGCTCCCCCGTGGTGGCCAAACGGGCTCCCAAACTGCGGCACTTGTCAAAAGCTTCTTGGAAGGTGAACTTCTCGGGGGCGGTGGCGTAGAAGACTTTACCTGCAATCACAGCACCCGTTAGCACAGGACTGAGCTGTACAATTGAATCCCAGTTCCTTTTCTTTCTCCTCCCAGACATCCCAAACCAGCTGGAGCCACAGGACAAGAGGAAGATAAAAGGCAATTTCAGTTCTGATGTGCTGAGCATTCTAATGGATCCCTGACACAAGAGTGGGTGATGGTCACTTCCATGTCACACCCTCAAACGGATGACCAGCGATGCACATGGATTCTGGTGGAGGTTAGACAGACTCCACCCTCTGTAATGCGTTAGTCATTTGACATTAAAATTGTCCAAGGTCTAACAAAGAGACTGTAGAGAACATCTGGCCTTGCTGGGGTATGTGCTTTTCCATCTTCACCCTCTCTTGCCTCTAGGTCCTTTGCTTTTATATTTACTGTTGGCCAGTCTAAGCATGATCAGAGCTTTGGCTGCTTCTGCATCTAGTAACAATAAAAGCCCCAAATCACCTTGCATTTGCTCTGCATAGCAGTAAACATCATAGGTTTCATCTGGCTCACGGACACCGTAGGTCCTCACTCCTGGAAATTCATCCTTGTCACCGTAGCAGCGCTCCCGGGGCCAGTGGATGGGGTACCTGGGGAAAGAGAGTGTAAGGAGTGAGGAGAGCAGAACCCTGGCAGCTGCAGCGGGGCTAGGATGGAGCTGTGAAGCATTGCACAGTGTCACGGGTTATGAGGAAGTGGAGGGATGATCTGCTGTCCTGCCCTCCCCATGATGGTCCTGAGCACAGCAGGACCAACTAGCCAAAAGCATCAGGCCAAGGATCCAGTGGGGGGATGCACAACTCTGCAGTGGAGCCACACTTGTGCATTTTGGCATAGCATCGTTTTGTTCAGGGAAGATGAAGGATCAGGATTAAGCCATTGCCCACTCACCGGCTGAGGAGGACAGTGGTTGCTCTGCTTTCCCACTACATATTCCCCCCAGCAGAGAGTGATGTGCAATCTGCCACCTCTCTCTGCACACCAGCAGCTACAACAGCTGCTGTCTAGCAAGTTTCTCAACTATTTCCAGTCAGTGTCTTCATTACAGAAGCCCTTCCCTATGACCCTGTGGCTTTCCCCTTTCTGTTCATTACCTGACAGTCTGATCAGCCAGCCAGCCAGCATCACACTGCTCGTACCCATCCTCGTAGGCAGCTTGCAGCTGCTCGGGAGTAGCAATGACAGCACTGTTCTGAATACAGGCCTGCTTTGCTTTCTCAAAGTTCAAGGTGTACCTTGTGGAGATTGCTCTGTAGTGGAATACAACGCCTGGAAAACACAATGGCCATCACTCAGACGTCTGCTAGAGAGTAACCAGCCCCTTTCCTTCCAGAGAAGTAGTATCCATCCAAATCCATATCATGTCAACTAGAAACAATGAACTATTTGTGCTGATTGTATTTGAGCATCTCGAGCCAAGGGTGACTTGGTGGGCTCCTTTTACAGGACCTTGTGAAGCACACTGGTGAGCTAGGACAGAGACTGCTTTCCCATAGTGCTGTAACAAAGTCATAGTACATTAAAAGCCAGTACTGGAATAGTAGTGAGAGCACTGGGAGGAAACCCACTGCCCAGAACACATTGCTAATATCACCATCAGGACTCAGTGCTTTCCTAACACAGCTCTGTGCAGTGTTTTGAGTACAGGGGTCAGAAATCAGCCAGTGGGGCAGAGCAGGGACTGTGCTGCTGTGCAGGTTTGAAAGCTGCCAGCTCCCAAGGACCTGCTCAGGACCAAGGGTGTGGAGTGTCAACCACTCTACGAACACCCAATAACAAGAGGAAGATACACTTAAAGTCTCCAGACCTGCTGCAAACATATCTAATGATGAAAGAGATCACTTAGAAAGGATGGCTATTGGTATGCTCTGGTCTGGCACGAGCAGGCTTTAGGTCAAGTGGAAAATTCACCAGGAGGCAATGGGGAGCTCCCAGCCTCTGCTGTCAGACTGGAGCTCCACTGCACATGAGCAGCAGAGACCTGCCAGTTAACTGTTGCAGTGGGAGCTGTCTCTCTGTCCTATACTGAAAGCAAAAGCCCTGAGCGAGATAAGGTTTGTAGGAAACTTGTTATTTTATCCACCCATTACTAGGATGGGCTTTGCAAGATGATGGGGAAAGGTTTTCTAGAACAGACCAATTCTCCAGCTGAGGGCATCCCATCTCCTAAAATGTTGGGAAGAAATAAAAGGTCTTATAACAGCCCGGCTTCACCCCTCTGAGCATCCGGTGCATCCAGTACCATCTCCTGCCAAGGATGTCATCCTGTAACTCACTTTCTGTCAGAAGAGTCATTTTATTGCCATCTCTTCTGCCATGAGTCACTTTACTGGTTTGTTTAGTCTGGTCCCAGCCTGCTAAAATAAATGTCTGACCCATGGCTTCTGTGAGCAACCCATTGCCTTACCTGTGACCTGACTGAAAGGGTTTTTTATGCCTATGGGGAGAGCGATACCTCCTCAGCCCACATATTGTTTCCCCTTTCTGCCCAGGTGAGGCAGCAACATTTTGAGAGGAAAGAGCAAGGGCAGGATCTCACCTTTCACTAGGACCTCTATTGTGTCTTGTCTGTCTTCAATCCCGTACATCACTTCACAGCGATAAATCCCAGTGTGGTTGGATCTCAGCACCTTGATTTCCAAGGTGGCATCGGTGGGGATGGCAGGATAGTTGGGCAAAGAGATCACCTCCCTGTACTCGGTGTTGAGCCGGATTTTCCCACCGGTGGCCACTAGCAAGACAACTTCGGTTCCGTTGGAGAGCTTGCTCCATTTGATCCGTGGGGTTAGCAGAGCACTGGTGTCCTGTTCCTCTGGGATGTTGAAGTAACAGGGGATGTTCAGGGAGCTTCCCAGGATGACACGCAGGGGAGACTGCTCAGGTATCTTGACTTCCAGGCCATCACTACTGTCTGCTGATTCCCAAACATAATAATGCTTACATCAATAATGCATTTGATCCCTAATATCCAGTGCCTCCATATGCTCCAATGCCTGTATTTGCTTTGCAAACCTCTATCTCCATACTCAGACATACCCTCTTTGGTCTAGTCTGTTGAAAATAACTTTCAGAAAGGGAATTTATAAGCAATCTTATGCCTTGGTTGCTTTTGGGATTTGGACCAGTGCTGGATGTGGGAATGAGAGGAATGAAGGGCTCTACTGCAGTCCACACTACAAGATCACGCCTGGTAGGGTTTAAAAAGCAAAACGCTGAAATTCCCTTAGTTTCCCCATAAATCTGCCTTTTCCTGGAGCTATGTCTCTGTCTCCCCAAGCACAAGGGCAGTGACAGGTTGTGGTATAGTGGCCATCCCAACAGAGGTGCAGCACATTGCTCAGTCCTGCTTTCCCACACCCCAGGGCACGTACCTGAGAGCTCCACAGAGGTGGCTGCGGTGATGACTTGCAAACACACAAACACTAATAGTAAAGTGGTCATAGTTTACCTGCAAGAAACAACACAGGGAGAAAGGATTTATGACAGCTGTATGCTTGCAGGGAGCAGAGAGCTGCGGATGCTGCTGCTGGGCAGCGAGATGCTTTCAGTCACCCCTTAAGTCTCCTACATGTGGCTGGCAGTGAAAGCTGGTCCTTGGGGAAGGATGCTGTCTCAAAGTGCCTTTTGCTTCAGGAAATGAGTCTGTGAGACAAATAAGATGCTCTGCTATGTACGACAGACTGAAGTGTTATTATAGATCACTTATTATATCGCTCTGCCATTCTCTCTCTTGTGATTTGATCTCACCTGTGAAGCAGAAAGACAATTTTGTGACAGATCTTCACACTTCCTATGTATTTACTCAAGAGGGACCATCACATTCACTATGTCTGTCTCAGAGGAGGAGCTGCCCCTCACCAGCATCCTCATCTAAGTCAGTATTGGTTTTTAGGCCAGATGGTCAGGTGCATTTTGCATACCTTAAAATGCTCTGAAGGGAAATCTGCCCTCTATATATTGGAAAAGGCAAAGGTTACAATGCTTTGGTCCAACACTCTTGCACTGACACCATACATAGCCTTAACTGCAAATGGATCCTGAACCGACACAAGAAATCCACAGGATACAATTCTGGGCATCTTAAATTCACCCTAAAAATATTCTCCTGGGTTCCTTCAATTAGCCAGAGCAACCTGCTCTTTCTGAAAGGAAAGGAGCATCCTGCTAACACTGGATGGCAGAAGCAATATAGGGAGGCCAACTAGATTAATCCTAACTGGATTATCGTCCAGTGTAATACCATGAGATATTAAATGGCCACAAATACTCAAATTGGTTTTAGTATTTCAAATAAAAACCATGTCCTCCAGCAACACAGCATCGTCTGGCATCACATTTGAGCCCTGACTCAGAAGGAAGGACCGCACCTACTGAATCACTGGTGTTTCCTCTGAGGTCACCTGTCCAAACACTGGCTGTTTAACTCCTATGATCTAGAAATATCCCAGCTGACAGTGAACATTCCGAGTATACGCCTATTGACCTTGCAGAAAGACATTAAGTGTCTTCACTGGCACAAGAAAAGGCCAAAAATAAACCTCATCCTGTACAGCCCGGCATTAACCTTTTCACTTATGAAAGAATTGACCTCCATGCACTCTTTCATTTCGACCTGAACATCACACAATCTTATCTTCGTGAAATCTTTAGTTAACACAGACAGTTACACTGGCAGAAAATAGGGGAGAACAGGGCTGGAACACATCAGCAAAGAAGCTGCTTGAGTGTGCAGCTGTAGGGCTGGACAAGATTAAATGGACATATCTCAATTTCTGCTGTGTATGGGAATAAAGTGTCAGGTAAGTGCCAACAATAGGGAGAAAACATGGAGTTGTACATATGTTTGGGTGTTTCTCTGGTTAGGAATGATATCTGCATAAGCAATGTATTATGAACCTCTTCTACAGCATGACAGTTGACTTCATTTCTCTCTCCTGATGGCCAGTACCAACTCAACTGCCATGGTGTAGAAAAAGTCAAAGTGTTTGGCAGTCGATAGATGGATGAAGGCAGGGTGATGTGCCCCATAGGATGGGCTGTGGGGGGCAACGAGGCGCCTTCTGCTCAACAGTAAGCAAGGAGAATTGGAAACACCATCTGCTATGGATAAACAGGCTGAAATCTGCTTGCCTAAACAGCCATACCCAAGAGTCCTTAAAGAGCTGGCTGAGTAAATTGCTGGCTCACTGAGGTTCATTTATAATCTGAGCTAGAGCACTGGGGCAGATCCCAAATACTGAAACGCTGTGCCAATAATCAGCCAAGATATACAATGATGAGCCTCAAATACACGCTAGTTTGATTGACATAAATTCCAGGCAAAATAGTGGAAAAATCAAATACAGGCTTCAATTCATTAGGTACTGAAGAAGAGGCGTAATATTAATCTTAGTTGAAGCAGTTGTATATAAAACAGGTGCTTCCAAACTTGATTTTATTAGTTGGCATGATTCTAAGTTTGTCTGATCAAGCTGCCTGCATGTCTGCAAGATCACGTAATCAGATTTGGTAAGGTTTGACTTTCAGAGAGTTCCATGATATGAAGATACCCAATGCTGGTAGTACATACATTAAAATGGCTCAGCGGAAGCCTTGCTGGCAGGTCTTTAGAAGAAGCCATCTGAGGGACACCAACATTGAAGGAGATAATTCTGTTGGGCGTCTACAGGGGTCAGTATTAGACCCAGTGTGTTTCCAATTAGACCGTATTTTATGAGAGTCAGATATAAAATTATGCAAGGGACACAGAACATGCCTGACAATGGGATGTCATGTCCTAGCAGACAGTCACTCAGAAGAGCTACTGCTATTATCCGACATAAAAACCCCCAGGAATACCTCTGTGCTTCAGTGGTAAGCAATGGGAATACTTTACACACCTCCAGGTTGGCGTGAGGATATCAGAAAAAGGTGGTGCAGAATATATCCACTAGCAAGGATGAGAGGAAATGCTTTATGAGGGGAGACTACGAAGTCTGAATGTAATTATTGTAACAATAAATAAGACAAGACTGAGAAGTTCCTAACTGCACAAATATTGTTTCAAGCAGAAGCTGCTGGTGCTAAAGGGGCCTTTAATCTAACAGAAAGTCATCAACAGAACTAATAGCTGGGAGCCACATGCCAAGTAAACTCACATGGGAAACAAAGCCCACGTTTTACACAGGGGTGATGGATCATTGGAACTCGTACCAAGGGAAGCAATGGAATTTCTATCCCTCAGTAGCTTCAAATTCAGACTTGAAGGTTTCTTTGGAAGGTAACACTTAGGAAAATGCAAGTTGATGGCCTTAGTACAGAGGTAACTGGGGGAAGTTTAAAGTTGCATTCGCAGATAAGCCCAGAATTGTCCCTTCTGACATTAAAATTCATGAATATGAACGTATCAACGTTTTCAATCTCTGCTCTCGTGTTATTCATCTTGTCTGGCTCTAGGCAGTACAAAGAATCACATTTATGAATATCACACACATTTTTTACCTGTCTTGAAGATCTAAGGCAAAAAGGCATTCTGTAAAATTAAATCCCTTCCCTGCTCAATCTCAGACAGTCATGTCTGAAGTGCACATAGTCAATGCATCCCTTGGCTCCGAGTCAGGCAGGGGGAAAGGGATTTGGGGGTAAGCTGCCAGTAGAAGGAAAAGGGCTCAACCTGTATTTTGGGGAACAGCTCCAGGTTACAGACCAGTCACCGCTAACGCATGAAGCACTGCAGAAAACTTGAGGCAGAAACATCTTCTGTGTTTTGGCATATCTTTAAGCTTTGGGGTGAAAGTGAAGTCCACTCTCTGAAGCATATTCTTGTTTAGTTAGAGGAATGCTTCCTACAAGAACAAATAACTGTGGGACTGTGCATTCAGAGCCTCCTGAGCAGGTCACTGCTTTCACTGTGTGACTGAGAACTGTCCCTGGAATGAGGTTGTGGGGTGGGCTCAGATTATTCCTACTTGTACCATCCCAATGGATCCATTCCAGCGGATATTCTGCATTTTCATCCTCTGGATAAAAGGACAAATAGGAAAGCAGTGATCACACGAGTCCTGGGAGCAGGGGGAGAACCTCCAGGGCGGAAAATGCTTGGAGGGGATTTAGGTAGAGGACACTCTTCTCACCATCAGTAACTAAGTCTTTAGTCATGATACCTGCTTGAACACTAAATAGCTCTTACTTCTGCAGGCTCCTTAAATCAAGTAGCTTTCAGACAGCTTTGCATTTTGCTAGAATCCAAGCAAGCTGAACAGCCCTGAGTGTCATGAGATACACTCAGCCAAGAGTGGCAGACGCTTTAGACCCAGATTACATACTAAAGAACAGAAACATCCTAGAGCACGGAAACAGAGGTGTTTAAATATAATGGAAGCTGGCTGGCTGAAAAGATCTTTAGGGTCTGTGCCTAAACTGGTATCGTTCAGAGTGCCACACAGTTGTTATTTCTGTGTACACTGGCAGTGGGTAGGAGGAGAGCAGGTTCATCTGTCCATCAGTTAGACACCACAGAACAAAATTCCCTAAATAGAGGAAATTTGACTTTGTCCCAAAAGCTAAAACAACCTCATGCACTCCTAGTCATATTCAAACTTTATGCTGATCTTACATGAGGAAAAATAGCCTCATATGGTAATAGTTGTGACCAGCAGTATCTTTGCAGTTTTCTTTAGCTATGGAGAAAAACACTCCGAGCTCCTATAATCCCACAGAAGCTCAGAGGCAATGGGTTTTCCTTCTGAGCAGTGGTTAAGCAAATCACAGTAACAATGTTTTGGGTGTATTCTGCGAAAGTGTTGACTCCCTGCCGGTAAGAAACCCAACCTACTCCTCAGGGTGCTGTTTGCATTGTTGATCTCCATTTTTCATTCCTTTAAAACGTGCCAAAGAGATCCAACCCTGAGTCTGCACTCAGCTCTGGTTGGGATTCACTATGCTGGGAATGCCTTTGATTAATGTCCTGTTGTTACAGCAGTGGTTCCATGCTGCAATACTTCTACTCCGTGTTGTCTCTAGTGGGATGTCCAAGCACATGGTAATGAGCAAACAGCTGCTTGAAGAATCAGTTCTGGAAGTCAGTCAAGACAGAGGTCTGCCTGAGCAGACACAGATAGTGCAGATGGTGGAGACCTGCTCTGTTTAGCCAGGGGCTGGGGAGGTTGTTCCTCTCATTCTGAAGCAGCATCTAGAATGGATTATACAGTGAATTCCTCATAACTAACAATTCCTCTCCACTTTCAGAGCAGAGGAGGGTGATGAGCTCAAGTGCAGATGTTGTCTCTACAGGAGGTTAAATGAGTTGTGGCCAATGAGCATGAAGGTACAGTTCAGCGTATGGGAGAAGCAACCCGGAGCAGTGTGGGCTTTCAGAGATGGGATCTGGCACGTAGGAAAAGCTTTCAGGGATAAGGAAGTGACTGAGCTGTACAACTAAGTAGAGGTAGACTAAAGCCTGGAGCAGGCTAAGTAGTGCCAGGAACATCCCTTGCTCAGCATCTTACTGACTGGCCCTCAACTGTAGCCGGATGGCTAAGGAGAGAGGAGGACCTGAGCAACATGTTGGTAGAGACATTGACTGCATCCCCATGCCATAAACAACACAGGCCTCTGGAGATAACTTCATTTGACTCCTCTTTTTTTTGGGAAACACTGAAGCTTCCTGCCTACTAGAAAAAGGGGAACTACCGAACCCACAGGAGCTACCAGGTCACTGCTGACAAACTCCAATTCACCTGCAGGGTCCTTATCTTCTAGCAGAAAAAGTCACCTTGCAGAGAAGTTCTGCAGACACTTTAGTGCGGCTCTTCCTAGGGTACTACTGTGAGATTAGTGTTTAAGGTAGGGACAATCCTCTCGGTAGGGAGGGACTAATCCTTGCAGCACTGAGCCCTAAACACAAGCAGCAACCATCAAAGAAGTGGTGAATGCTCCATCCCTGACAATGTTCAAGGTCAGGCTGGACAAAGCCTTGGGTGACATAGTCTAGGCTGGAGGGGTCCCCTGCCCATGGCAGGGGGTTGGAACTAGATGATCTTAAGGTCCTTTCCAACCCAGACTATTCTAAGCTTTCTGCAAGGTCCATGCTACAGAAACACCTTCCTGCCCTGCAGATTGCTTTCTTGCAAAACTTCATTTGCTCTTGATGAGAGAACAGCTGAAGCAGGCAGCTTTTGTGGTGAGAAAAGAGGAGGAAATAGGACAAGTTACACAAGGCCACAGCTATGCCTCTGCATCAGAGTAACTGTCCCTGTGCAGGGTATCAAGCAGTCTGGAAGGAGAAGAATCCAACCAAGCTGCCACAGAAATCCCAGCCATGCTACCTTCTCTAACCAGTGACCAAAACAGAAACAAAACCCTCTCCAATTCAGCCTGGGACAGGCAGAATTCAGGGAAAAGCTCTTGCCTTTCCAAAAAGGGCAGAGTTGAGAAATGCTGGTAGGTTCTGGAGCTCTCCACCCCAGAGAACAACTGTACCTTTCACTGAAGCTTATTGCCACTTTATTTTATACTTAATGCCTGTGCTTCTGTATCTGGCTGTGTGCAGACTGTCCTAAATTGGCTGCATATAAATAAGTTTATTTGAGAATCCAAGTGTGTGTGGAAGGAAGTGTGTACATATGTACAGACAGGTTTAATCCCTTGCTCTTCCAACCCTGCCCCAGGTTTTGAAAGGGTTGAAGAACCTGGAGTGAGCAAGAAAGGGAAAAGTCACTACAGTGGAAGTCCAACAAAGTGCCTACACAGTAAGGCTGTACAGTGGAAAATAGCCAGATGGCCCATTTGCAGCACAGTCTAACTTGTTTGCTTGCTGGAAAGCATTTTCTGTCCTAGTCTATTTTAATTGAGTCCCATCTGCAGTTTCTCCTGTGGCCTTTGCTTGTTCCAGACCATGTTAATTACCCTTGTTGCAATTAAATTTATTCTCATCACCCTTAATCCTACTGTTGTCTTTTGGTTTTTTCCCTTTTGGATGGGGTGGATGGGTCATTCTGAGCTTCCTTGTTTCTCAATTTTGGAAGACCTTTAATACACTTACATATTGTTTCTGGCAGCTAGGAAAATGCCACTCATTGCCTAGAAGATATGCCTGGGCATAAAGTATTTCCAAGGACAATATTTCCTTTAAAATTGGGGAGGCTCCTGAACAACAGTTAAAACCAGCACTACTCATTTAGCCTTGGAATCCCTCTCTTCAACTGGTTTTCCAGCCCCAATTTATTCCCCATCAGGAAACAGACCTTATTTTCTCTAAGGCACATGGTCATCTCCATCCAGCCTTATTTCAGTGCTATGATTTTCAGGCTCCAGCACTGGAGACCAAGGGTTTGGTGAGGTCTGAGGAAACACCATCACTAGCAGGGATGTTTAGACACCATGTCCCGTGTCCTTGGAGGCTTTGGAGGCAAATGGTGGTTTCTCCTCTCCTGTGTAAAACTACAGACCATTCCTGTATGATCTCTACAAACAAACACTTTATTGTCCCTCTGCATGTTCCCAGCCTCTGTGCAGGACTGAGAGCTTTTCTGTTAAAAACCTCAGCCTGGTCCAGGAAATGGGAGGGAAGGAAAAGGGGGGAAAAGTGAGGGGGGTGGGCAAAACCAGTTTCAGTTTTTCTTCTTCTTTTTTTAAATAAGGCAAACTTTGGAACTGAAATATGGCAATAAATGCACTCCTGTGATTTTTCATGTTTTTTCAGCTGTAAAGAAAATAGGGGAAATATTCCATTCTGTCTGGCTTCCAAACCATTCTGAGAGTAAGGTCTTTATGTACAGAGGAGCTTGGATGCTGCTCCCGCCTGCTCTGTTACTGAAACCACCCCTGCAACAATAAAGTCCTTTTTTCCTCAATCAGAAAGACTCATGGCACCAACTGCTCAGATATTTTGTCATCAGGGGATGTAGTCCTACACATGCTGACAGTCCTGCAGCATTGGCTGCCTGGATTGCTACAGGACATAGCAAACTGATGGCACCAAGGCATCTTTAGTGCCTAAGGCACAAAACAGAGAACAGTTATTCACGACTGGGAATAGTGTTAGGTTTCAGCTCAAGCCTCAGCTAGCTCCTGTCCTCAAGCACCCCTTGCTACTGCAGGCATGAATATGGTCAGGCACAGGTCTAGTAAGGCACCTTGGTGATGCTATCAGTGTGCCCCTCAGCCATAATGTGCGGTCTAGAGCTCCTCTCTGTCCTCCTCCACAAAGAGGCAAAGCCAGCTGGACCCCTAATGCTGTTTCTGTGCTCACCATTTTCAGTGTCTTTGTGACTTTTCTTTCAATGAAAGAGTTGCAGCCTGTTATAATTTGACTGTTTATCTAATTGTATTGCACATACACTACAGGAAAAGCCAAAATACCCAAGCATGATGAACATGCTTTCAATAAGCAAGATGCCACAGGAAATCTTAGCAAAACTAAAGTCATATTCTGGGTTCAGCTAGTGATCCAAGCTCAGATATATGGTCTAGAATAAATGTCCTACTGAACACAAGAAGCTTTATAAGCATTTATCTCTTTTCTGGTATCTACCACAGAACGGCTCTCATTCTCCCCTGATTTACACTGGGTTTATATTACATCTCCATTAACTTCAGCAGCATTTCTCTCTTTTCTTTCTTTTTCCACCCTCTGAGGTATCAGAAGCAACCTAAGCACACAGGTTCCAGAACAGCAGAAACCCATGTCAGTGGCCACCTGAAAACTAGCTCTCTTGCAGGAAACCCAGAACTGCCTGTTCACTACAACATACACAGCAGTAATTTTCCTACCCTTCAAGGACAGAGAAGCTGCAAAATGCCTATCATGGCAAGCAGATGACAGGCAGAGCCTTTCATGGAAGGTGTGGGGTCAGCACCAAACCCTGAGCTGCCATGGCTCTGAGCATCTGCTCAACATGGATTGCAAAAGCCACATTCAAATAGCCCTTAGAGCATCTGAACTCAAGGGAACAATGAACTTTTGAGACTAGTTAAAGCTCGCACTCAAAATCCTCTCTGCTCCAAGGGGAGAGAAAGAAACTTCTAAAGAGCAATTCACCTCCTTATGAAATAGATGTCTCAGTTGAGAACCTTATAAGAGTGGTTCAGCCATTTCTCTGTTGGCTGGTAAGGGAGCCTGGAGCACTGCTAGTCATCCAACTTTTAGAGATGGGAGCGTGATCATGCACTTCATAAAGCCTCCTTATATCCTATTTTTTTAAATGCACAACAGTCAGGTTTAATTGGGACCTATCCCTTCACTTAGGATAGGAAGGAAGAGTTTAATCTACTCCAAGCAACGTAACTTAGAAATCTCTCTCCTCCAGGATATTCTGCCTCTGCAAATGACTATCATCCATTACCCTTCTTTGGTAGCAAGAGGCAGGTAAACAATTGTATCCCAGGTAAAGGAAGTAACAACCTGCACTTGTTTTCTGGAGCTGCTGCCAGCCTTGAGCACAGATCCCCTAGGCACAGGGAGGAAACCCACCAAAACACGAAAGAAGAGAAGCCAGATCCTCCCTGGATGGCAGGTGGGAAGATGGCAGCTTATGCCATGAGCTGAGGAAGTCGAGAACAAGCCCTTGAAGTGACAACTTTTTCCATTCAAGTTCTCTGAATCATTATAGAATCCTCTGAGAAATAGGAAAGCTGCTGCTTCCGTGTACCTTCGATCCGAGCTACCCAAGACCAGTACAGAGCAGTGGAAAGAAAAGAACGAGGGACCTGGAAAACCCTCCTTCCATTAACATGGTAGGACCTCTGCAGATCAACACCTAACTACCTGCTCCATCAGCTAAACAGGCAGGTAGGTCCTCTGCAGATGGGTAAAGCTCAGCTGGCTGACAGCAGCTGCTTGCCCAGTAGGAGATGGCCCATTACTCTGCTGGAGTGTGTGAACAATGCACAGGCTGCACTGGGGATCTTCATTGGTGCAGAATGTGACTTTCCACTTGTGCAAAGAGCCAGCCTTAAAAATGAGAAAACATCTCTTTTTGGCTGCAAAACACGATGCAAACATGACTACAGAGAAGCATAGAGCTGGCAGAAGATGGACATCTTCAGCCTGGCTCCTTCTGCTCTGGCCCAGCTCAGCCCTCCAGAAATCCTGTGTTAATACAGAATCCATAGGCACAGAAATGGAAGACTTCATTGACTTTGTTAGTTACTGCCCACATCTGATACCTGTTAATACTCTGCTACCCCAAAAATTGCCTTGGATGCAATATATGTGATCCTAAGAAATGTAATGTGAAAGTCCACCTGAAAGGCACTGGATGGGTCTGGAAGAGACATCATGAAGCTGGTCCTTGTCAGCTTCACAGCAGTAAAGAGTTTTCCTCTTCCTGTGCTCCAGGTAGATGGAAAACAGCACGCTGGCTTGGAAAGTCAACAAACTTGGAAGACTCAAGGGGAGAGCCACGAGATCATGTGCACAACTGAAGGGCCTCTGTAATAACTGCATATTTAGGTCATGCTAATGACATGAAGTGCAGCCACTTCAGGCTGGTGTCAGTCATGTGCAATATTGTGCATAACCTTGGTTTGCATTAGTGTCCCTTCATGTGGATAGGTATCTATTCAAAGATACAAAGCCTCCAGCAGTTTTGTGCTAAGAACACGTTCTACTCATGTGCTACATGCATCATGCTGCACCATGGTCTCTGGGGAGGCTGTCCATGCTGCAAATACACACATCTGGTAGTACTAAACATCTTCATACTGTCTCAGCTTGGACACAAAAGATAGGTGAGCAATCACATCCTATTTGGCCTTTTTATTACCAAGTACAGCATGCTGCTGGTGCTTCACAGCAGTAAAAGCAGCCTTCCGTCCAACCCAGAGGAAGAGCTTCCAGCTTCATCACAGTCTCAGTATCTGCCTCTTTTTCTCCCCATTTTCTCTTTCCAAAGTTGGCACCTGAAAGTTTTCTCTGCATTAATTCCAGACATTGTGTAAACACTGTGCTTAGATTTACTTAAATGAAGCTGTTTCAGCCCCAGCTTTCCTCCTGAGTAGATTTCCTGCCTCATAAATTCAAGACATGCACAGCTGAGCTTTGCTCAGAAGGTGGAATCCTGACTCGATCCTCCCTTTGGGGTCACCTGGAAGATAAAAGGGCAAATGGCATGGGAGAGGGCCTGGGGCTTTCTGGCTACTGGCTGGAAAGGGGGGAGACATCCTACCATGTGCTGTTCAGGAGATAGTGCCAGTGGTCCAAGCCAGTGTTACTACTTTCCACAAACACTCTACAATATTTGAAATCCACCAAACTCTTGGCACTTGTTTTTTTTCCCTTCTTAACCCCAAAAGATGGAGAAGCATCTTTTTCTACTGAGCACATCACTGGCGTTTTCATTGGAGAAGCAAGGGATTACTGCACTCTCCTGTTTCCAGATGCTCAAACTATTTGTGACTCCTCAGAAAGGCACATGCACATCAAACTTCCATGTGCACCTCTTGCACAGGCAAGCAGAGAGAGTCTCCTAGGATGAAAAGAGATTTTCTTCTCAAGCCTCTAGTCACTAGAACTTCAGATTATCAACAGCGTGAACCCCCCACCATAATGCAAGTATGGATTTTGCTGCTGTTGCTGAAGACTCTCACACACTTTGGTGTCTGAAGAAGGCTCTATACCAAAACAGAGTAGGTTTTCAAAGCTGTCTGCTGTCTGGGACTGATATAATGAACCTCAATTATGGAGGTACTGGGCTGGCTTTGCCTTCCAGTTTACAGAGACAGCACACAGTATAAACAGAGGCCACAGACTTCATATTCAGACTATAATGAGGGTTTGGCTGTGTTGAGGAAGACTCTCCTACTTCTCAGTTTCCTCTGCCAGCACACCTCTGATGACTAGACTGAGCACAAACCAGCCATGCCAGCTTGTACTAATCTAGGAGATTGGTACAGGAAGGATTAAGAAAGAGAAGCAGCTTTTCACTCCCATCTCTGGTTCTAGGAAAGCTTAATCAATGGCTGGGCACTGCACCCCTGAAACCACCTCATGCATGCCAGCAGGGGACTGGTTTGCTGTCTCCTCACATTTCCTCCTAGACCAGCTCTCCCAGCCCACTTTGTTCCCCTCTTGACAGCTTTAGCAGTGGTGGAAGATTACATGGACATCACCCTCCCGTCACCTCCCTTCTAGGGACTGGCTCTTGCAGCAAGCGGATGCTGAGCAGGGGCAGTGTCCACTGTTGTTGTCTATCAGTACAAACCAGGGGCTTCCCTGTGTGTGAAGAGTTTAAGGCCTTGTTAAAATCTTACCAGGCTCTCTCTTCTTTCAGGATTTTCCTTTATATTCATCACCAGTCACCCCCAGCCAGTGCCATCTCACAGCACCCGGTAGCTCTGCATCCCTGTACAATTCCTTCCTTTTTTACATGCTCAAACTGTTCACGTACCAGGAGGCTGTTCTGGCAGGCAGGGCACTCTTCGCTCTTCGCCAAGACACACAGTGTGTATTTAACTCAATTTAACAGGCTCAGTCAATAAGTTCCCTGTTTATTTTAACGTTGCTCCATTCCTTTTGGGGGATGGAGGTACCTCAAAGCACAGTCAACTGCCCTGTCCTGCACCAGTTGTTCCAAGGGGATCTTGCCATGTTGGGAACACTGAGGCATGCTCAGGTCTCCTTGCTAGGAGCAGTACCATTGAGCACGGACATTCATTCACTGCTCCTATTCACTTGTCAAGTCACTTTATCTGAACAGTAATTCCTGCCTTTGGTTCAGCCTGTTCTTTTCTTCTTGGGAAGAAACCAACAGGGACTCAAGGCAGAAAATAAATCTTTCTCTTGTTTTTTTCTGCTATAGTGATGCTGTTGATCCAAGCCAAATTGTACAGCAGAGAACAAAACATGACAAGAAAGAAGATAACGATAAAACAGCTCACAAACAAACAAGCTTGTTTTGGGTTTGCCACAGAGAAGGACCATCCATCAGACACCTCAAAAGCTTTGAGTCCTACTTTATGAGACTGGCAGGGAGTTGGAGGGAAGGAGCAAGGTGATGGAAAAGATGCCTAGGGAATTGTCCTCATGGCCCCTCCATGAAGGTGGATGTTAGCCTCTGGGTGATGCATTCATCTACCCAGCAGAAAAGATAAAAGGACCCCTCTACACAGGAGAGGCAATAAGTGGCAAAAGCATTTCAGCTCCCTGGCTGAGATGTCCATTTTGGGTTAGGCCAAAGCTTGCCCAAGAAAACACTTCAAACAAACACTTTCTAAAACAAGCAACAAATGTAAAAGGATAAATTTTTAATCATCAAGCCCATTGTTCAGTCTAAAACTCAATCACAGCCTTTTCCCAAAGGAGATCTCAGTGGTTCAGAAAACTCTGCCCTAACTGAAAGGTCTGTTCCCTTCAAACACAGTGAAACTAGCCTGAAGAGGAACATTGCACTTGAGAAACAGCCAGACTCTGTGACCTGAATGGGTGTTACATAGAGAGAGAGAGAGCTTTCTCTCTGCATATACATGAATTTATAAGTGGGCTTAGGTACAGAAGCGACTGTGATGTGACATTGAAAGAGAGAGCAAGACCGAGACAATTAGCCTCTCCAAAATTAGTTTCAGTCTAGGATCAATGACTGCATATCAATAATCTTTTCATTACAGCCCAGATCTCAGGGCTCCACTGAATTACCCCAGCACAAGCAGACAGCAGTCCCTGCCTTAAAGGTCTTGCAATCCAGAAAGTATCCTGCTCACCAAACCCAGAGAGCTCAAATGTGAATCTGGGGAGACCACGGGAATCTTGCATAAAAGCAATGCTCTGACATGAAATATAAAATCATTCTGTGATGTGTAGACTGTGAAGGGAAAGAAACTTAACCTTAATATAAGCCACAGACATTTGGAGAGCTACTGTTGAGCCCAAACCTACAGTTTGCTAAGCAAAGTCCATCTGTCATACCTTCAGAAAGAGAAAGCGAGGTATGGAGGAAACCAACCCAGCAATTACATAGGAATACAAAGTTTTCTGAGAGGCAAATACATTCCTATGTATGAGATGTGGTTGAGGGAGAATGCCAAAACATTGCCCAGTGTTTGGTGAAGAGCTCTGTAAGGGCAACAGAAAATGTTGTTTTTCCAGAGGTTCGTGGAAAGGCTTAAAACCAACAGCGCCCACATTTTGGAGAACAGAAAGGCACCAACACAGATCCCCTTGTAGATAAAATAACTGCCTCATAAAGTGTTTCAAACCTGCAGGTATGCTCCAGCATTGATGGAGATGTGGGCTTTAAAATGGATCCTGGAGCATACTACACTGGTGTTTTATAACTCAGACACACAACACTAGCAAGAGAAACTATATAAAAGTGAAATTTGTTTTATACTATTAGCATAAAAGACCAATTCAAAGGCAAGTAATAATTATGATCTATTTTAACCAAACTATCTTGCAATTCTTCCAGTAAGGTGGGCAGGTAAATTATCTGGTGGCCAGATCCAGTTACCACTGGAATCAGTAGAAAAGGTGTCATTTACCTCTGAGGTTAAAAGCATTAAGCACGAGTTCTAGTATTAAAACCTGGTCTGGACAAGTAACTGTTTGCAAGTCCCCAGCAGACAGCAGGGAGAGCTCACAAAGGAAGTCTAAATCGCCACAAGTCTGTACAGAGCACTCTGCCTTTAGACAGAAGAATGAATTCCGGAAGACACTATAACAAGGAAAATCCTGTTTGGCTTTACACATTGTCTCAGAATTGTGGTAATTCCGTAGCTGCAACTTAAAACCCATCACAGCATTAATGCCCATTGATCCACACCATTTAAATAAACTACACAACAGGAGCAATGTTCTGGAAAACTATCTGGCTGCTAAATGCTCAAATCAAAAACATTCTGTAACATT
>NW_009920388.1:68031-70721 GCF_000696875.1 Nestor notabilis | reverse complement strand
CCTGCAAATGTGGTTGAATGTGTCATGCTTTAAGTTAAAGATTTTTAATGTAAGTGTTCTGGGAAGGTGAGGGGCTACACTGATGTTTGTTCTGGCCATAAAGATTGGTCCATGCAGAGCCCAGGCTTGTCCAGCCAATGCTTAGGGCTTCTCGAGTGTGTAGCACTAAGGATGTTAAAAAGCCACATTGGACATCCTCTCCCCTGTGGCTGTGCATGCAGTGCTTGGCCTCTGAAAGACTCAATGCAATCTCCTTCCTACCATAGGGATGTAGCAAAAGAGGAATTAAAAGTATAAGCAAGTATTTTGTAAAGCAAGAGAAACAAGCCCCACTGGTCATCAGGTCGCTTCTAAAATGAGCTGTAGAAGATCTTGAATACAAGTTTGGACAGAACAGCAAAAGATACAGTGCACTCTCACGAGATGCTGTGGGACCTCTGAGCACATCAAGGTTGTTCAGTAAAGCTCTGGTAGCCTGCCAAACGGCCCATGATATTTCAGAAACCAAAGATGGAAGCAGAGCGAGGTACCTAATGGAATTTACAGAAGTGCTTCTCTGTCTTTGGGCTCCTCCAGAACATGGTCTTGAGTCCCTTAAACCAGCTTCTGGAAAAGGACATAATTGTCTAAGGGAGATAAATGCAATCAGCTGTCTGACTGTCTAATGACCCTGATACCCAATTAGCTTCAAAATATTTTTGTTTAATTACACCAACAGCACAGATGAGAGACACCTCAAATGGATGAGGTACTGCAGATCCACAGGAAAAGTCGGCCCTATTTGCAGAACAGTGAGCAATCCAGTTCAAGAATAGGAGAAATTGGAGACAAACTGTGCCAGGATTGAAGAGGAGGTGCCAACCAATGTATTTGAGTGTCTTCGCTGTCACCAATACACATAATGGAGGCATGAGTAAAGCTTCAGCATTACTCTGAGACTGCAGGATGAGAAAGCTGTTTCCATTTTAAGCCTGATCCTTTAACCTTCTTGTCTTTGATGCTAGACAGTGATTCTGAAGCTGCCAAAACACCCCCTCTCCAACAACAAGAACAGATGAGCTGCCACGGAGGATGCAGGGGGAGCTGAGGACCTTAGCACCTCAGGAAGAAAAGGCTGAGCATAACATTCATAAAGCACACAGATTTATGATGGTTTGATGCACTTATTCAAAGTAGGAGGCCAGTGGAAAGCACATGAAACTGGCCAAAACAAGAGCAGAAGTCATGTAGTCTGTGTGGATTGAAAAGCTGGAACATGGGCTTGTGTTAGCTAAAGAATCTCTGTTTTCCAGTGCTCTGAGCTGATCTTGGAGATACCTCCTCTGCTTACAAACCTTAAAAGAGAACATCAGGTAGGCCTAGCAGAAGGAAGAGCAGAAACTCTTACCTCTTCGAAACAAGGTCTCGAGGGGAAAATACACAGTTTGCCTAATGGAGAATGTAGATGAGGGGCACTTGCTCTTATTTCTTCCAGGTAAATGTCACTAGGTACTATAGACAGAGCTGGCTGCCACCTGGGTAAGCACCATGCTGTGGCAGCATGATATCCAGCACAGGCCAGCTCACCTGAGAGCCTATCTCACTTCTCAGGAAGGTTTTGTAGCCCACACTCGGTGCTGTCTTGGTCAGAGTGGTGATGGTGCCTGGACTAGCTAATCCAAACTTACCTTGGGTGCATTAGTGAGAGCTGGAAACACAGCACTGAAGATGAACTGAAATGAACATCACGGTTGACTCCAAGATCTTTGTGCCTCTAACCCGTATGCTAGCCTGGATACAGCAAGAGAATGGCTCAAAGCAGCATCCACATGCTTCAGAGAGGTATGAAGGAAGGTATGCATGCCCATTGGAGTACCAATGGGAATAATCTCGCAGATGAAATGCGTACAACACTGCACAGAGCTGTAGGAGGACATGCTGAGGTTGGTCTGGAGCTGGGCAGGTTCAAAGCTGAACAAAGAGAGCAATGAACACCTTTCTGCTAAACATGACTCAACATTATTGGCGGTGCTGGATCATTTCATGCTGTCCTGTAACAGGCAGGAAAGCACATGTTGAGACTAGAAGGTGATCTCTACTGTTACCTAGCATCAAGTGGGGTTTTTTAGGAGGCAAGCAGCAGGGAATCTGGCAACAGTGAAGGGACAAGGATTTTGCCCTGTGTCTGGCAAAGCAGCTCCTGATCTTGAAAGACACCATGAAGGGTCAAGATCCCATGGGCTAGCTGGCTAAGCAAAGGGGTGACCTTTCCTGATGACAAGGGGTGACCTTCCCTGCTGACACGCAGTTATGGTTGCAGGATAGCTCCATCTCTGTGGCTGCTGACCACCCTGCTTTTTGAGACAAGGCCCAAGTAACAGTGCCAGAGGGCTGAGCTGGGAGCCCAGCATCCCCCAATGCACAGCTCTGCTGTGTTATCCAATGCCAGTGTAGTAAGCAGTATTAGCAGACTAAGTACCCTGCAGCCTGGCAGTATCACTTACATACCAATTACTACAAGGCAGCAGGGTATTATTTATACAATAAGTGCTATATACAACTGCAGCGTAATATTTAGTGGGCAAATACTACAAAGGGGAAGGCTGCAATTTGTTCTGTGGTAGCAGGATATTCTGTGGACTCCAAAGTACTGAGCAGGATTAGGGTGACACTTACATACCAACTACTGTACGAAGACAGGGTATTATTTG
>NW_009920388.1:16851-68000 GCF_000696875.1 Nestor notabilis | reverse complement strand
GGATACAATGGTAGTGAAATAGTATTATTTACAAACCAGACTGAATGCAATAGCAGCAGTGGCAGTAGCTGCACAGTATAATTTACATCAGAGGAAAAGACATCATCTGCAGACCAGTTATTACAGAACGGGAGGGTATTTGTTACAGTACAACACTGAAGAATGACTTTGAAGCTGAGCACTATAGAGGTACAGGGTATTATTCATACACCAAACACCATATAAACTGTTTTTTCTGGGGCAAGTAACCGTGACAGTTCATCATTTGTATGAAAGCCATCCTATAATTTCCAATATGTGAACTACGTGGTTATTTCAACCTTGAAGCTGTGGCACAGATGATGTAATGTTAATTACACTTAGATCTACAGCTGCTGTACCACAGGACTGCTAAGCCAGAGTAATCTTCTGAAGTCAATAGATGTGTGCCAGCAAAACTACTGGATATGCCCCTGCCCTGTGCAAAGCCTGCGGTGCCTGGGGATTTCCAGGGTTGTGGAGGGTATTTATCCCTGGCTCTGTGCAGGATCCCAGCAGGAGCAGCAGGGTTTTGCTGTGGATTACAGGTTATTCAATCAGCAGCACAGCAGCTGGAGGTGTGAATGATGGATGGGAGCTCCAGCTGGAAGGGATCAGCACCGTCATTTTCACCTGCTTATCAGCTGCTGGCCTCTGCATTTTCCTTACACACCTTTTCCCTCCAGTCTGTGAGTGTTGGGAGATGTTCCTTGCTTATTTCTTGTTAGTTTCTCCTATATTTTTTTTTATTCTGTCAAATTATTCCTATTTACATTTCTCGCCTATTAAGCCAAATCTTTATCTCCTGCAGCATTCACAGGCAATTCCTTCTCTTTGCAGGTAATTCCTTCTGTCCTTCAGTGGTTTTCTCACTGCTGCTAGTAAAGCCCCCAAGTCCTCTATCCAGTGCTAACCAAGGGCATTGGAGAAGCCAAAGGCACATGGAAATTGCAGACCAGATGAAACCAATGGTGTGTTCAGGCCAGTATCCTGTCTTGGACAAGACCTATATCACCAGCTTCAGAGCAAAGTTCTCATCATCGAAAAATAGGGAATAAGTTGCTGAGGAGGAAGTTTCTTTTAACACTAGGCATTTAGTGGTTACCTTATGCCTCAGAGCAGGAGTATTTACATTCCATATTCTCCCGCTAATGTAAGCTAGGTTTATTGAGCATGGCTTAATAGACAGTTTTACTCCTCTTAGGCCTAATCCATGAGCACTACCCTGCCAGAAGACATTTCCTGCCTGATCACTTCATCCCTATGATAAGACGTGGTTTTTCTTGCAGATGCACTTTTGTCTTGTGTTGTCTGGTGTGGCCTCTGTTGAAGCAAGTGCCTTTCCTCCAGGATCTGCCTTACCCTTTGCTGGGCACAGAGGAAGGCTGAGTCCATCCCCTTCCACCCCTGCGCACCACCAAGGGGTGTCAGAAAATCCCTGGCTCCCAGGCAGTTCCCTGGTAACATGGTGGCAACCAGGACTATCCCTGTATTCAGTGTTCATAGCAAGCACATTTGCCAGGTTAAACCACACAGACCTGCCTCTCCTAGGACACCCCATCACCCAACTTCTTCACAGCAATCAGTGTTCATTTCCATCATAAGCCTCCACACTGTCAGAACACAGTCACAACCTGGGGGGAACTGAGCAGGCGGGTAGGACTCTTCACCTGAGTTACTTCTGTGTCTGCCAAAGTTCCCCCTATTTCAACTGACTCGGGTGTCCTCTGGCTTGCACTGGGGTTTGTAGAAAAGCCATGAGCTGCCATGCCTTGGTTGACATAAAGAGCAACTACAAAGGTGAAAACCCAGATGATTATACTTGTCAGAGGTCTCCCACATCCCTGCTTTCATCTCTTGCTCTCTTCTCTCAGCAGAGTCTTTTCTGTGGCCTCTGCTCTGTCCTTCCCTCCAGTTCCCAAGCAGAGCCAGGCTTCCTCGTCAGCCAGCCTCAGGGAAAGGCAGAAACCCACAGGGAAAGCCAGCTCCCAGGCTACTTCCATGAAGCTTATGCAGTAGGAACCTGGCAGCTTCTGGACTTCGCTGCATGGTCAATGAGCTCAACTCACATCATCTCCCTTATCCTCGCTTGGTCGCGGGGCCCATGACACGGCTCCAGCCACCTCCATCAATGGGTTGAAGCCATTGGGAGCATTAGATCACTGAAGCTGATTGCACAGTGGTTGAGCTTGTAAAGCAATGGAAGGCAATAGGAGCAAGGCGGTCCATAGGCTGCTACTTAACACCTTGGGACATTTCAACAGCTAAAGCACATGGAGGCTTTTGGGGTACTCAGGTCAGATGATGTTGGAGTTTCTTATCCTTCCCTCCACCCTTCTGCTCTGTATGGAGCAACATCAGGGAGGGGAAACATCACGCAAGAAATGGAAATTTCTCCTAAAAAGGGAAAACCCAACGAAAAGCACAGGGAAGAAAAAAAAAATCTCAGTGTCTCAAAAAAGGCTGCGTGGGGAGCACGACAAAACCCCTGCCTATTCATCAGCCCAACAAAAAGCTTCTTTAGATTTATACTGTGAGCCCATTGAGAGGGAGGGGAGGCAGCGCTCACACACCCGCCCTTGTGCACACAGGCAGAGCCCGCAGACCTGCCCCGCGCACACAGGCTGAGCTGTTCTGCCCTCTCACAAGGAAGCACTGAGTTTTTAAAAGTAAACTGTAAGGTTTCCGTTGTTGCGCTGGGCTCAAGGATTTCTTAGGGTTGGTTTTTTTCTAAGCCTATAACAGCTCCCTCTCTTTGCTGTGTCTCTCTCTTTCACTCTTTAAACAGCCCCGGCTGCTCTGGGCTGCTCGACAGCCGTCGCGCGCTGGCTCCGTATGTGGTCCAGCCCCGCTATGAACACGGCTTTTGTTGCTGCTGCTGGGAAGCTGCCTGAGAAGCAGCACACACAGCCCGGCTTGTTTCACATGTGGAGGCTGCAGCGGGCTCGAGGGGGTGGGAAGGAGGAGGAGGAGGAAGAGAGCGGCTTGGGGAAAGTTGTCTCGTGGTAGAGCAGACATCCCACCACTGGCAAGGGAAAGGGGGACGCGAGGAGACAGAGGAGGGTGGAAAAGATGTCTCAGGCAGCTAAGAAAGGTCCTGTTGATTTTTAAAGTGGGACCAGTTGGCCCTACACCAGCCCACTGTAAGTCAGGCAATGAAGTCACTGGATGTGAGCAACTTACGTTTGCCCGGAGAGAGAAGAGGAGAGAAAATAGTGGTAATGGAGTGGATTTTGGAGTCCCCAGGGTTTCTGACTATTATGCGCATCCCTGGGTGATACCAGAGCACTGAACAACAATCTGGTCTCTCTTTTCATTTACGCATTCATTCATTCGTTTGTCTTTTAAGTGATGCCATTCATCCTCTTCTCCCTTAAACTCCTTAATGTTCCTCACTAATTAGGTAGTATTTTACAGTGATGAGCTGCTGTTTGCTCTGACAGCTCTAAGTCTGCTGAAGTTCATTTAATGTGCTCTTTTCCTCAGTAGGTTTTTCCCCTCTGTCTCTTTCACGCCTCAATTCTCTATCTTGTTGGCTCTCTTCGCCCATCCATCCTCCAGCCCTCGTGCTGCTGTCAAACATTGCTACTGTACATGGAGGTGATTATAGGAAACATTAAACAGCAGTTCGAGTGGAACAGATGGAGTTTTTCTCCACAGATCATTCAGGCTGCTGAGAGCCCTCAGTCAGCACAGGTACATCTCCAGCCCTCACCCCCTGCCCCATTCAGCTATGGTGGGTGGTGATGCCACCTCTTTTTGCACTGACAGCAACCCAAAACGTCTCAGAAAGGGCCACCATCTCCCCTTTGACCCCATCAGGTGGATACAGTCTCTTGAAACAAGCAGGAAAATATAAAATCAAACAACCAAAGCAAAGAATCAAATAGTTCAGCTTCCAAAAGCACACGGGATCCAAAACCCCACCAAACCCAGACACTGGACTACCAGCCCCTCTGCCCATGCAACATCCCATATTGGGAGCTTATAGAAGAAAACCAAAGTAGTGAGGAATGCTAAAAAGTTCTGCTTTCCCAACTATTCCGCTGTGGGATGTTCCCCTCTTTCCACATCTGGCAAAGTTATTTTAGAAAGCTAGGAAAGCTTTTCAGACTGAAGTTTTTTTGGCTGAACAGCTCTAAAGGGAAAGGTTAGAATGCATTGGTTTCTGCTACATGCCGAGGGTTATTTGGAACAGGGTTTAAATGAAAAGTCTTAAAAAGTAGTAGATTAATGAAACAACAAAATTTCTGATACAAATCATGAAAATTACAGCATTTTGTACTGCGTCCACTCCTGCAGAAAAGCTCAGCTCCCTGAAAACCTTTGCTAAAAATATGCTTCATCTGCAAATGGCTTCGGAAAGAGGGCAGGTACTGAGTAACGCCTGAAGCAGCTAACTGGAAATAACCCAGGAGACTCTGCCAACCACCAGTCCCTGCCACCCCATGCAAGGGGAGCGCTGTCAAACCCTCCAGCATCTAGGCTCTTTTCATTCTCTTTTGAACTTGTCAGCCCCTACAGAGCTTAACACCCCTCTAGCTCAGAGATCACCCTATAGCAAAGCAACGGCACTGATCAAAGCAATAACCATGAAGAACCCCACAGCCATTTAGGACATTTGCAAGAAAACATCAGCCTCCTTCCTCAGTGCTCAGAAACAGGATCAGACACATCACCAGTGCTCAAGCGGTAGCTGAAATCCATCACAAAGAAACACCAATGGGTTGGAGGGTCTTTTGGGGAGGGGGAACGGCGATAACCCTGTCTCTGCTCTCCCACCTCATCTTTTTGGCTATAGGATCTCTTAAGCTGGTGGCTGGCTTTTCCTCCTTTCCCCAAACCAACTAACAAACTTGACACGCAGTCGTCACCTCCTACTACAGGTTTGCTCCCTGTAGCGGGTGGGTTGTTGGTGAGGACCATTGCCCCAAGCAGTACTCCAGGCACAGGCTCCCTGCTCACAGCACGCTGCTTGCGGAAGGGAAACTCCATGGAGAAACTTGGGCTCAATCAGTTTGCAACTTCTCTCACATTTCCCTGCTGGTTGCTCACCAGGGAAACAACCAATCCACTGACTGAGAGCTTGCACCTTTAGAGCACTGAGGAAAGGCACGGGGAAGTTAAGGAAAAAGATACCAAAGAGAGAGGAAGGAGGAAAGTGCAACGCCTTACCTTTAACAGTTCAGTGCAGTGCTTCCAGAATCTAAGTCCCATACACCTGGCAGAGAAACGAGGTCTTTTTCAGCATTCAAGAAGGAAAGAGCTTGCCACTTCTTGCTATTACTGTATGTCTTCTTCACAATCTCCAGATGAGTTTTCCTGCCTTTTTTTTCTTTCCCTGGTCCCCCAGAAGAAATCAAAATTCCCTGTGTGGTATTTCAGGTCCTTTCAGGCAGTGGCAGCAGCAGCAGGCTCGAAGAGTAAGTGCTGTGTGTGAATGGCAAAAAAGAGAGAGAGGGTTTCAGACCACATTAGCTGCCACTGGCTGCAAGAGAGACCATCAAACTCCTGTCAGCCTCCTTAGATACCTCTTGAAGAGCTGGCAAACTAAGTGTATTGGATCCTCCTCTGGATTTTAGAGTAAAGGTAGGCAGGCATCCAGGGGGCAGGGGGAAATAGGAGGGCTTATGGACAGAAAAGGAAGCCCAGCCTCTTGGAAAGAAGGGAAAAAAAAAACCCAACCCAGAAAAGAAAAGAAAGGGGAAAAAAAATTACAAAAAAAATATACTGTAAATGGAGAAAGCTGAATGGGGAGTAAGGGATTAAATTTAGCCCTCTGGTTTGGAAGCAAACTGGCTGGAGCACCACAAGTGGTTGAGAGAGAAGAAATAGTTTATGTAATAAAAAGAGAACGTGGTTTACGCAAACTAAAATAAGATGAAGCTAATTAAGGAACCTGAGCAAAGTATGTGTGTCTGCAATGCAGTCAATATCACTGCAGTCTGAGCAGAAACAGATTTACTGGGAAGCCTGGAAAGAACAGCAAACAGGAAAGTTTAGGAAACTCTTACACATCTTTTACGGCTGCTACAGAGGAGGAGGCAGGTGATGGTAGGAGAGCTCAGTGAAGAACAAGGAAGGGAGTAAAGGGTTGCTCAGCATTAAGAAATGGAGAGCACCTGGAACGTCAATTACTAATAAGTGATATAAAGGCAAAGGAAGCAGTTAGGGGTGAATTTGTCTACAAGATGTTTGGGGAGAAGCACAGAGCCCGCAAGCTCCTGATAAAGGTACCAACTAAGCGCACCAAAACTTTGGTTGCAATCCTATAACTGAGTTGTTAGTAGTTCTCATGCTGTGAGACAGTGCTGAAGGGGCTGTAACGTGCTTAGGTTTATTTTCCTGTGGGGGATGCTGGTACCTGTGGGTGGGAGAAAAAGCTGTGCTTGGGGAGGAGGGAATGGATCTGTTGCTGCGGGCCCACACCTTGGCTTGTGAAGGGGCCAGATGGTAGCTGGGAGGAGGTGGGAAACTGATGGGGTTTTCACAGTTGAGAAAACTCTTCTGGTTGAAAAACCTGTTGTACCCCAGTGGTAAAACCTGAGCGTAGACAGAGATCTTGGGTTTGATGTTCCTCAGGCTTGCAGGAAGGTCCCAGCTCAGGCTGAGGCTGTTCGCACTGTGAGTCAGTCTCTTCACCTCCCTGTTCATCATCATTTCTCCAAGAGATCAAGGTGGGGTGATCCTGAGCACAGAAGTGCAACTGTGTGATGCTGCCTGGGTAGTAACTTCTCCTCACAGCTTCTTGGTGAAGGTCCCTTCACTACAGGAGAGCCAATATCTTCAGCCCAAGGGGAAGTCTTCGTGCAGGCACTGATGTGGGTCACCAGAGAGAAGAGTGGGAGATACAGAGATTAATCAGTTTATAGGTCAAATTATACCAAGTCTTAACAGCCTACTGTTTGAACTGATGTTCCTGTGGGAAAAAGGGAAAAGCTTTTTAAGCCTTTAGTTTTTGAAGAGGTTTCAAAAGGTGGGAAACCCTCTGGATTTAAGAAGGAGAAAGCTGTTCTCATAACATGGAAGAGAGCATCACCAGCCTAAAGGAAAGATAAAATTCAAACTGGGTACAGAGAGGTCCCCTTGTGCCCTCCTTGCAAGCAAGCCACACATCTGCCCTCAGCTTTTTCTTTCCCTCCTGTTTTCTTTTAATATGATCTTTAATATCTGCATTTCCCTCCCTCTTCCCAGCACCCTCCTCTGCTTTCTGGTTTGTGAGATAATTTTTCCCCTCTCCATGAGTTACTTTGATCCCGTACCTCGTTTCAAAGCTTGCTTCCTTGACCATCTCACTTTTAAACCTGAGACACAGAACCCTTTCATAGTGTTCATGCCCACTTGTGAGAGCCATGCATCCATCATCCTGACAGGTAGTGCTCCCAGATCACAGAGAATGGAGACTTGATTCTTCCTGCGAGTGCCTTATTCTGTTTTAGAGATTTAAGGCCAGATTTTGATTGTGAATCTCCCCTTTGGATCATCCCCCTTTCTTTCATCAGTGAAGCACTAGATATTAACTTTAAAACTTTCCAGGTACCCTTATGTTACAAGTCAAAAAGGCAGTGAGGGAAAGCTTCACAACCATTAGAAAGGACAGTACATTTATAGCCCCATCAGAAATTCTTGGATTTTATTTTATCATAGACTGGTTTGGGTTGCAAAGGAACTTAAAGCTCACCTAGTTCCAACCCCCTGCTATAGGCAGAAACACCTTCCACTAGATCAGGATGCTCAAAGCCCCACCTAACCTTGTCTTGAACTTTTGAATGAAGGGATGAGGCATCTAGAACTTCTCGGGGCAACTGGTTCCAGTGTCTCACCACCCTCATAGTGAAGAATTTCTTCTTAATATCTAGCCTAAATCTCCCCTCTTTCAGTTTAAATCCATTCCCCCTTGTCCTTTGCGTACATGCCCTCTTATCAACCCCTTGAGGGTCCCTTGGAAGCTGCATTAAGGTCTCCCCGGAGCCTTCTCTTCTCCAGCCTGGACAAGCCCAGTTCTCCCAGCCTGTCTTCATAGCAGAGGTGCTTCAGCCCTCAGAACATCTTTGTGGCCTCCTCTCGACTTGCTTCAACAGTTTGACACCCTTCTTATGTTGGGACCCTCAGAGCTGGATGCCATACTCCAGGTGAGGTCTCAACAGAGCAGAGGGGAACAATCCCCTCCTTCAACCTGCTGGCCGTGCCTCTTTTGCTACAGCCCAGGATACAGTTGGCTTCTGGGCATTTAATTCCCATCTGCTAAGGTCAAACAGGGGTATTCCCACCTACTTATTGGGCATCAGATCCATCCCAGGGGTGCCACCACCTCCAGTGCTGGGTGGGTTGGGGCAGACAGAGCTGCATAGGCTGTGATGGAGCATCACCCGCCTCCCCTCCTAGAGGTGTCTGCAGTGGGCAGCACAGCGTAGCTGTAGCAATGACAGGGGATTGGGAAAATGCACTTCAGGTGGGGCATGACAGCTCATGCCTTAGGTAGGACTCAGTATTTCCAGCTGGGGATAAAGAGTACATAGGCAGGAGCTATAAAATGTGACCTGACTGATTTTGCTCAGACTCACGTACGTGAGAGACTGAGACATCTCATGCCTGACCGCAGCCCTTTCTCCCCAAAACATAAAGACCTTTTGGAAAATGTATATGTTTAGTTGCTTTTCTGTGGAATAACTGTGAGCTCTGTGTACCCTCTGCTGCTGCTGTGGTTTGGCAAAGAAAACCCCATCTGAACCTTCGGTGAGTTTAAGCCAGGGAACAGAGAAAATTCCACTTCGGAGCTGACCAGCTAGGAAAATGTGATGCTCTGCACAAAGTGGTTTCTTAGCAACTTCAGGGAAGGGGGAGAAACTGCTCAGTACCTGTTGGCTGCCCCAGTTTTTTGTCTGCATCAGGAATGATTGGAAAAACAGCTAAATATGTTCAGAGAAATTGTGATTCATAAACTGCTCTTGTGTTTGTTGGGTTTTTAAAGCTGAGGAGAGGCCAGGTCAGAAAAAAGTCACATAGGTGGCCTTTGTGTTTTGTTTAAAGCAGGGAAGCAACAGCTCAGAGCTCTTTGAAACACAGGTAACACATAGCAAAAGTGCTTACAGTTAGGTAAGGTTTTTACATGTCATTATAAAGTTCAAAGGAGGCTTGTGTCTATTCCCAGTGGAGTTCAGCGTTTGGGGAGCGCAAATATTTGAACAGAGAACAAACCTCACTGCCAAGGAAGGGTAGATAATAGCTCTGATGTGAAAACTCTTGAATATCCAGAATATGTGTGGTGGAAGCAGTCACTGAATGAAAATGGGCAGACAAGGGAAAAACAGCAGAGAGAAGAAGGTTGTATCTGTTAAGGTGATAGTTGCTTGAAGTTTTCCAAAAGCAATGAAAGGCTTGGGTGGCTTTCTGGCTGAGAGAGAAAGAAATAGAACAAATAGTAAAATAAAGAATAACACCCTCAAACTTTTAAAAGTTTTGTGCTTTTTTTGGTGCTTTTAAAAATTGCACAAATCCAGCCACTTGCTGTTGTGAACTACTGCTCCTTCCCAGTGCAGCCATCTCCCGGTGCTCAGCTCAAACCCTTGTCTTACTCTCAGGGTGAACAAGAGGTGTTTGTGTCCCTAGAACACTTACCATTTATAGAGTTGTTGTGTCCTATTAAAAGCTAATTAGGCATTCGAAAGCAAAGCAGTGGGGACATGAGAAGGGGACATGGGATCCCAGCTGCTCTGAGTGAACCTGAGTGGGGTGGTGCACAACTTAAATCTGTGGCTTATCCTCAGTAAAAGGCACTGGAGATGTAGGGGCAAGCCAGGAGCTCTGAGCTTGTGCCCCAAAAATGCTGTTCGTGCTTTTAGTCAGTTCCTGAGGAGTTCAAAACACATCATAACAGACATCCCTTGACCACTTATCACAGGTTCCTTCAGATTTGAGTTCTTGCTGCCCCATGGTGTGCTGAAGCCTTGGTACCGCATGGAACAAGGAGGCAAAGTTATGGGTGCAGCCAGTGTCAGAGCCAGGTCATCTCCTTTTCCAGCCTTATTCCTGCTTTTAAAGCCAGCAAAGGCCTTGAGCCACTGCAGCAGCTCAGGAGTGGTCTTGCCTGCACTACTAAGCTGTCCTTCCTGAAGCAGTGATGCTCTGCAAGAGTGAAGCTGCCATGTAGAAACCTGTGCTTTGATGCTGGTGGGAAAAGAACAAGTCAGCACCCCCCTACCTGCCAGCCTGGAGGTCACCTCTCCAGCTGGGAGAGAAGGAGCAGAGGGTGACAGCCCTGTCTCACTCCTGCAGAAGGAGCAAGATGAGCATCGCCAAAGCAAGCTCAGTTCGTGCCCTAACTGATGAGAGGAAGGAGCCTTTAATTGGGAGGGTGGGGAGAGGATGAGGTGGCCCCTTTCTGTGCTTCTGCTCAGGTGCTTGACACTTTGAATCCTTTCTGGCTTTCATCTGGGAGAGAGATGCTGGGGGTTTAGGCTCTGATGTGCACTCACACATGAGTACATGCTCATATACATCATTTGGGCTGCTTGGTACGGCTGAGAGATGCACACGCAGCCCTTGCTGTGTGGGTGATGCTGCTTCCTCTTGCTTAACCAAGGGACAGCTTTGTATGTCTGGTGGTGAAACTCCTGCTCTAGGAGGAAACCCCTTCAGAGCTTGCAGGTCTTTGCATCAGCAAGGATTCCCTCCAGTATTTTGCGGGCAAAGCCTGAATAGCTGTTGCCCAATGCTGCTGCCAGACTGCCTCAGTGTCAGCTTTGACCCAGCATTCCAGGATGGGAAGAGCATGATGTGATGTAGAAGTGTCTGTGTCCCATAGCCCATGTCACTGTGTCCTGGAGGATGGTTGTATGGTCTTTCTTTGTGGTCCCACTGGAGGGATGGGAAGAGACAGTGTTGAAACCTCTCTAGCTAAAAATTAGGAGGGATCTAAAGCCTCCCAGGAGAGGCTTTATTCATTGAGCTGTTCTTCTGAGAGTGTAGGAGGGACTGAAATGAATGAGTGAACATCTGGGGGTAAAAAGGGCACAGAAGAGCCTTACTCCCCTGCCCAGAACACAGCACCTGTGCCCCTTTATTCCAATGTGAATATTGGCCTTGTCGGTGCAGGTGGAAACTCACCCCTATTTAAAAAGCAAACCCCATACATGTGCACACAACATGTCCCAGTCCTGTTTGCATCCCAGATTGGAAACGGTGCCCTTTCTGAACCTCCTGCACCAGACAATGTACCTATTGAACCTGCAGTGACCAGGATGCTCCGGCTCCCACTGAATAAGCTGCCTTCTGCTCGCAGTCCTTACACTGCCAGACGTAAACAGGGGCTCCCCCCCCACCCCGATACTGTGGCTTGTTCATCACCTGATAAAAATAGCAGCCCAGGTCAGGATGGTGCTCACAGACCAGCCTTTGTCTGGCAGGGGGTTACTTAAATAATGTTTTCTTCTTTTTGCTTTTCCTGCCTTCCCAGTGTCTTTCCAATTGCTCAACAGGGTTGTATGAAGGGAGTGGGGATGGACACCTCCAAATTGACTCTGGGCAATGTAGGCTTGCCTAGATGAGGTCTCTTGTGCTTGTTGTGCTGCCCAGCATCTCACCTTCATTCTATATGGCCACAGGCAGGGCATGAAGGGAGGGTCTGAAGGGAATGGGCTCTGCTACCTTAAACACGTGCAGTGATAGGGCTTACGCTGCTATTGGGGCTGGGTCTTAGCACATAGAAGGGGTGGCTGGTGCCCTGGGGATGCTCATCCCTCTGCATTCATGGAAGGCACCCCAGAGAAACAGCTTCTTGTGTCTGGCTGGGGATTTTGAGGTGCAGGGAAGGGCTGACACCTCCTTGGTGAGGGGAGTGGGCAGTGGAGAGGCCTGGGGTGGCGGGGCTGTTAATTGGCTGAGATATGACTAATGGCCATCAAACTCCATCCACAGTGGCCCCAATGCACAAGGGACCTGCTGTCCCTCCCTCTGCACAGCTCCATGCTCAGGGTGTGCAGTACGTGTCCAGCCTTCCTGGCCATCCCTGGGTGATGATGACATGACTCTTGTCCATGAAGCATGGTGTGGACCGCTCCCTTGGCCAGGGTGATGCTGTGTGCACCTCCCTGCCCATGCGTGCTGCCCTTGCACACTGCTTGCCTTCAAACACAACCCCCAGCTCTCTCTTTCTCCCTTCCTCCTCTCTTGCACACATGCATGCCTTCACCTCACCTTCTTAATCAATTGCTTGGACTGAACCTCACTTCGCCCCCCTCTCCCACCCTCCCTGATGGACACATGCAAGTTCAACAAGAAAACCTGGGGGTGGGCATCACGTAGAGTACTTATACAATGGATGAATGAAAACAAGGCTAATTTTATGTTCTTCCCAGACTAGGATGGAGCAACACAGGAATACAGCACCTTTTGTATGGGCATGGGACATCTCCTCTGTTTGCTTTCCTCCCAGAATGCCTCTTCTCACCCTGTGCAGTATAAACAGGGCACTGTTGACCTTGGAAGCTGGTTGAGAGATTACGTCAAGCCCGGCAGGTTTTGCTGGGCTGGGTATTTACGGTCTTGCGCCCTTTTGCTTTGGCTGCAGGGGTGACGTGCACAAGTGGGGTTGGACTCCTCATGCACTGACAACAGGGAAGCCCGGAGGTCTCCTTGACCCCCAGTGAGACTGGCTTATCAGGGGGAATTCTGCAGAGTTTCTCCTTTTGCTTTGTTTGCCCTTCTTTGTTGAACAAGGATTTAGTGGTGGTTGTTTTGTTCCAGTGGAAGGTGTTAGCTTGTCTGAGCTTGGTGGGAGTGCAAAGAGCAGGCAGCAAATAGGATCCAGCAGCAGGTATGGCTCCATATGCCTTCTTCAGAAAGCTCCTCTGATCTCTGTGGTCAGGCTTTTTGGCTGCTTTGGAGGTGGGAGAGGGGCTTTTGACATGGGCATACCAATGCACCTCCACAAAGATATTTTAGCTGATTTGTTGGTGGTGAAAAGGAAACTCAACAAAAACAACAATAGTCTGACACCATGGAGGGGGCTGCCAGCAGCTCCTGGGTATGGCTTGTCCTCTGGTCAGTCTTGATGAGAAACAGGAGGCACAAATCTGTGCATCTCAGTGCTGAGAGGTGAATGAGGTGCTCCACACCCACAGTCACTTATTTCTGCAGGGGAATGGCTACCTTCTGCATGAGGAACATCTTATGTATCTCCCACTCGGAAGGTCATGGCCACTGTGCCAGCAGCTTTTAAGTCTCTGCAGAGGACTAGGCCAAAGCATTCAGTTGCAAAGAACTTTCCAGGAATCCTCCAGGCTGAACAGCTTAAGCTGATAAACAAGGGGATCTCAGACTCTGCTTCGTTGGCATGCAACAGCCCAGAGGTCATCTTTTAAAGCAGAAATCCCAAGAACATTCACAGCAGGCTGCAGGCTTTTCTGACTGTAGTTAAATGGGTTTTCAGTCCTTCAGCAAGAGGTGTACACTCATCTTTTGGAGGTCAACCTTTTCTGTCATCACTCGATGAACCTTTTAACCCTCTTGGTCCTGCCTTGGAGTATTCATTTTCCTTTTCCCCTTTTTATCTCAGTTCCTAATTTGCAAGTTTCATGCTGGTAAACAAGAAAATGTTGTGAAAAAAGTCAATCTCAAACCCAAAATCCCATTAAAAGCTCCACAATTCAACAGTTATATGGACCCGCATATAACAGATGTGGATTTAAGATCACTGCTGGATGTTGCTGTCTGCCACCGGCCCTTCTCCCGCTTGAGCGGTCAGATCTCAGTAGCAGACTTGTACAGAGGGAGATGATTGTAGGGGTCTTCTCCAGGCATGCCATATGGAGACCTTGATAAATCATCCAGCCCCAGGGTTGACAATGAGTTGGCAGCTTGTTCCTTCCACTTCTCTTACATTTATTATTAGTCTTTCTCTTTCCTGGTTTATTTACCCATGAAACCTCATCCTCTGGTTTCAGTATTTCGCTCCTTGTTTTTCAGTCTTCAGCAAATGTGTCTTTTTATTTGCTGCAGAAGAGAGGACATCTCTTTGTCTGGATTGTAAGGTGGGTAGGTGGAGCTGGGGTTTTAAGTCAGGAGGCTCAGAAATATCCTCAGGGTTACTTCTAATAGCACACCTCAACTTTTTCTGCCAGTGGAAGATATAACCTGCCTCACCTTTTAGCTCTGAGTACTCAGGGGCCAGATCAAACCTTCCATTAAAAAAACCATGGTAGAGGAGTAGGTTGTGACCCTCCCATCCTTCCTCCAGCATTGGAGTGGCTTTTTGTTGAGCATCCAGAATTGGAGAGGTCCTCATATGGTTCTCCATCACCAAACACACTTCTAAACAGCCTCCTCCTTTTCCTTAGCTCCTTGCAGCTGAACCTTTGGCTACATGTTGATGCCCTCTACTGAGTTTCTAGGCTGATGAAGGGTACATGTTTGAGCATGGGTTAAGACATATGGTATGGCTGGTAAGAAAATCTTGCCTGGCTTGTGTTTGTGTTAGCACAGAACATCTTGAACTGCCCTAGGTTTTTGCATTCATGCTGTGATTAGATCCACACTCATTGCCAAACACTGGACTAAATGAGCATACAGGGGAGAAGTCCTCAGGACACCTTTCCAGCAGTGTGTATGCTTCTACTTTGCAGATTGCCATTGCTTTTCTTAAAACCCCAGCTGGGACTGAGCTCAGGGCTCCTAACAGGTCTCCCTTTGACAACTGCTGCTTCCTGGCATCTGTACTCTTGTGAAATGTCCCTGCAAAGCAGTGTTTGTGCCTCCAGGAGGACTTTCTGGAGGCACAACCTCCAGAGGCTCCTGGTGCATGAAGCCAGGTCAGGGTTGGACTCATCCATCTGAGGAGCTGCGATAGTGGAGAGGAGAGCAAAGGAGTAAAATCCAACCCCCCTGTTCAACACAGAAGCCTTGCAGAGGAAGGGCTCCCTGAAAATGCTATTCCTCGTCTGGGATGCAGAGAGCTCAGTGTCAATATTTGTGAAGTAGGAAGGGCTCTGCCAGATGCAGCATTCCCAGAAACAAGCTTCTGTGAGCAGGGCTGGGGCAGCTGCTTGGGGCTCAGCCTAGGATACCAGGGGTTGGGGCTGCTGCAGGAGGTGGGATGGCTCTACTCACACCTCTCATGTGCCCCTCTGAGGCTTGAGTGAGATGTACACTGTTGTTCGGAGAAGCAAACAGCAAGTGTTGCTTTGATGCTCTGATTCTGCTTCAGCAAAATGCACCAGTGCATCAGCTTGGATGCAGTGGCAGAGTTGCCTGAGGAAATGGGGCAAGAGTCTTGATGTCTGCAAAGGAATAATGCTGCTTCGGCACAGTCACTGTGTCAAAACACTGCTTACTTGGAGAGACGAGTTAATGGTGATGTGGATCTCGCATGAGAGCAGGGAAGAAGCTGAGCCTTGACGTGATGATGCTGCAAGAGTAATGTCACCGTCCCCAGGAGGGGACCAGCCACCTCTGAAAGAAGGAGCCTGAACCTGACACAATGCCAGCACCCTTCAGATGAGCGAGCAATAGACCTGGCATAGTTATAAGCTCAAGACTAGCTGTTCCCATAGCATATAATCTTGACCTCCTTCCCTTCTTTCTACTTCTTTGTGGTGTTTCAAATAAGTCCTAAATATGGAGGTAGTGTTACCTTAAGTACTAAGTGCTTGGTATTGGTTTTGGAAAAAAAGAGGTAAGAATTCTTCCTTGTGGAAGGAGTGACAGCCATGCTTCGTTTTGAAGGTCACCCACTTTCTGGACTCTCTTTTCCCAAGCACTATTAGAAAAGGTCCAGTTACATGGCCTGGATGGCAAGAAAAAGCAAGACCCACTGCAAGGGAAACTGGAATTGAGCAGCAACTGATAGTTGCAAAGAGGCAAGTGATAAATCAGAGCAGAATTAAGCAGACCAAAGGAATCCCTGCGAGGTAACAAGGGCTGTGGGGACTCTGGAGCATCAGTGATGCAGTCCCAAGGAGACCTGGGCTGGACCAGGGCTGATGTGTGGGTCAGGATGGAGGTGCAAGACAAGAGCCTTGGGATGTGGGTGGAAAAGCACTGGGAAGGGTACAGGGTCTGTGGGTTATGACTGAGGCGTGCTGTCAGGGCTGTATGCACACCAGGATGCTACCCAGGGATGGAGCAGCAAGGTGTTTAGATGCTGCCACCCTACTCCATACCCCTCCTCCCTTCAGAAACAGCCCTGGCACGGAGCACACAGGTTCTGCCCTTCAGCAGACAGCCTGTTCTTTAGCTTGGGACTATCCAGGTAGGAAAATAGCCTTTGAGGGCTCTGTGATTTGTTTTACCCTTTCCTTTGTTGGGTCCTTTTACAGGAACCCAAAAGTAGCTGTTGTGAAAAGACAGCAGAGACTGTGTGGACCTTGGGTAACTTTTTGGAAGACCGTGAGACCTGCCAAACAACCCGAGAGAAAGGATCTCACTGTGTTGATTTGTTTTCTTTGGTTTATGGGGGGAAAAAATATTTCACACATAATTAGAGCAGCCACAGAGAGATTGTATTAAAGGAGCTTTACTGGAAATTTCAAGGGACAGAACAAGGGAAACCTGTGTTAACACAAGCAACCAGGAGAAGGACCTTGCCTGCAAAATGGTGGGGAAGGACAATGTGGAGTGTTGAAGCTGCAAGAAAGAAACTGTTCAGGAGGGCAGCGTGTGCATCAGGGTCTGGGATTAAACTAAGCTAAAACAGGCCATGATGCTCCCTGCTTCCCTACCTCAGACCCTGCGAGTGCTGCAGACAGCCAGCCTGGGTGGTCAGGTGTGGAGTGCATGGGTAGGACACCACCACTAAGGAAGGAAGAGAGCAAGGACCAAGAGCCTGACTTCTCAATATCAAGTCCCTTGGTGTCTCCTTCAGCTAAACCCACCCAATTTCAGTTTTGCCCCTGTTTAAGAGGGTAACACCAGCTGGTCCTTCTGTGTCTCCAACATGTTATAGAAGCTTTTGCCTGCTTCTTCCATCTCCTGATCCTACTCCACAGAGAACAGCAGTTCTTTTAATGCAAAATCTCCCGAGACAGGTTTAAGTTGCTCAACCTTGTCCATACTCTAGTGACAAGCCCATCACAGACCTCTTTCTTTCTGGGTGTTTCCATGAAACCCATCACTGGGGGCTCTGAATCCCCTAGTTCCCTGGCAGACCTTCCTCTGTGTGTGTTCCTCACTGAAAGGAGAGCTGTGTGAGCAAGACATGACCTTATTTAGATGGATTTTTTTCTGCTATTGTCAGGGTTTTTGGATCTCTTGGGCTCATTGAGATCCATGCAAATGAAGATCTTGAGTTTCTGTTTTAGTCCAGTTTGCAGGAAACTGATATGAGGAGTAGAGAACTGATGTGTTCATAAGACCCACGTTGCTACCTTATTGCATGGCACCTATGTGAGCTATCATGATCTGTTTGAGCTCTCTACCCATGCCGAGGTGTCACTTTAGCTTGTTACACACAGAAGTACCATTATTCCCTCTTTAAAACTAGAGAAGTGAAGTGCACAGCTTTGCCCAAGGCCACGTTAAAAATCCGCTGCTTTACACATATTTACCTGCCTACAAATAGCCCTACAGTGGCCCAGCATGTTTGTTCCCAGGCAGGGGAAGCAGCATTCAGTCTCCTGCTTGCAAATCCTGCTCTTCCCTATGAAAACAAAGTGCTTGCTGCCGGCTGGTTTATCTTCTTTATTGTTGCTACTTGCTTCATTTTTAAGCTTACATCATTCTGTGGCCAGCGATGTCTTGGGTGTCTTTCCCAGGTTACCTGAGGGCAATGCCAGAGCTGAACAGCAGCTCTACAGAAGGCATGAATATACAGTGGCCATTTATTTCCTACTGTGCTTAGGGGATGAGTGAAGCATATTTGTGGTGGTTGCTATTAGACATTAGGGAGGAGCATTGCGTGGTGGTTAGCACAGGGACTGGCAGTCAGGACTCCTGGGTTATATTCACAGCAATGACACTGACTTAGAAGGCAAAGTGACATGACCTGGTCTCCTCATCCTTGACAGGGGCATCAACATATTTAACTACTTCATATTCAGGTTGTGCCCATCCCTTTTCTTGGGAGGTTGTCTCCTCTTGGACTTTGTACCTTTGCTCAATATTCCCTACTGAAATATCCCTCTGGCTCTCCTGAATTTTCCATCTGAGCTCCAATCCAGAAGGTGAATTCTCTGTGTGCATCCCCGACTCCCAGCCCATGTCCCTGCTGTATTTATATGTGTCAGCTTTACAGAAGGCACAAATATACTGTGACCATTTATTTCCTCCTGTGTTTAGGAGGTGAGTGAAGTGTATTTGCAGTGGTTGCTATTAGGGAAGACCATTAAGATGCCTGGGCTTAGGCAGGCAGGATCTGCCTGGTGAACCCCATCAGTCACAGGTAAAGGTGATACGTGAGTACTTCTGTGTCTGAGAATGGACCTAAGGAGTACAGCACACATCTAGCCACTGCTGGCCTAGGGCGCTGGGAGTTAGATCAAGTAGCTGAGTATTTCTGCCCATTACTAAGCTATTGCCTGAAACTCAGGATGCGGATTAATTAGGAAGCAATACCAGGAGGCAGGGAAGGCTCTGGGACAGTGTTTACAGCACTCCACCTTGGTACAGGGGGAGGGTGGCCAAGAATAACCCTCCATTAGTCATTAGCAAGGTGAGCTGGTTGTATTTTTCCACTTGCCCTGTGTGTGGCTCTCATCTTTGCCCCCTGACGCATGCCAGCCCTGCAAAAGCCACTGCCCCGCTTGTCCCTAAACAGACTTCTCTATTCAAGCCTGCTCAGCTTGTGGGGAGGAGGCTGGGGTGCAAGGAAGGACAGCATGCATCCCACACAGCCCGTGAGACACTTGGGTGGTGTTGGTCTCTTCGTTGCCACTCTTCCTTCATTTAAAGCCACACTATTTACCTTCTAGTCTGGATGCAGAGGTGGAGGGCTGGCAGGCACAACCTGGTTTATGGTAGCCTCAGGGCAGGAGACAAAAGATGGAGGAGGGAAGCAGGGCTGATGGCAGAGCCAAGGAGTTTCCTTTGATGTGTGTCTCTGGACAGTGCTGTTCCATGCTCCCTTGGCCACTGCAATTATGCCGGTCCTTCCTGAGTCTCAAAGCAAACTAAGGTACCTTAGTTTAATCTTGCCTGCATAACTTCAACCAGAAAGACTGCTTAAGCACATGAGGAAAACTACTCACTTGCTACGTAATAAGAGGCTACCTACCCCTTCAGAACCCAGCTTTAAGCAGGAAAATCATTTGGAGAACACTTAGCAAGTGAATATAAGCATATAATGTGAAATAACAGATCAATTATTTTAAGTTCTCTCGAAGCAGAAAGCCTGGAGGGAGCTGATGGGAAACATCTCCAAGATCAAGGTCAGAGAGTCAGGATTAGAAACCAGCAGAGAGAGATTGGGTGGATTGAGAATAAATGGTCACTTTTCAATATAGCAAATGAGGGGTGACACATGAGGGGTTGATTGGGCTGGATGAAGAAGGGACTCATGTGATATGACAGCTTCTGGCTCTCCAGACAGCAATACATTTGCCTCCCTGACCTGGATTCAACCTCCCTATGGTGCCTCTGTCTGTTGCAGTGAGCTTCTGCTGAGGGAACTTCAGTATATGAAGGAGGAGAAGGAGGTTTTCTTTCTAGGTATGAGCATGAGCTGCAGGGGAATGAAGGAACTGGTTAATAAGAGCTGAGACCTCAACAGGATGCTTGACACAGCTCAGAGCAGACTGACCTCAAACACACTCGGGCATCATTTTCTGCCCTGCGGTGAGTACTAGTGCTGTCTTCTGAGCTGCTGCCATTGGAGGCTCTCAGATCTTGACTGCAGGACATGTAGCCCTGTATTTCATTTCACATGTTGGAGACCTCTGCGTGAGCAACAACACCCACTGGGTCCAAAAAACGCCAGCAGATGGAGAACAGGAGTGAGAAACAAAGATACTAAGATTCAACCAGAGATGCATTTCCCCTCTCTGCGTGGGCTGGAGAAGTGCCTGCCTGGTCAGATGTATGTCTGGGATGAGGGACTGCAGGTGCAGTAGGCAGCAGGGTTTGGGCATGTCCGTATTGCTGCAATCACACATGAAATTCAGGTGGCCCTTATCTGACTGGAGAGCCCAGAGCAGGGCAAAGCTGCAGACTGCAGTGATGAGAATCCATGGGATAAGTGGTGTGGTGGGACACGCTGGGGTGTCACCTCTCCTCCTGCTCCCCTTTTCCTGCCCCAGTCCAGCTCATTGCTGTGGAGGAGTGGGCTGGATCCCCAGCACAGACAACCAAACATCTGGGGCTTGGTTCCTTCCAGCTCTTGTGCTAACCTGGGATAACTGTGTTTAGCTGTGCTGCTGGCAGTGCAGATATGCCCAAGAGCAACCCCTTTATAGAAACACATGAAAAACTGGCTTCAAAGGATGGGACCAAAGCTGCACACAGCCTCTGGGCTGGAAAGCAGGAATCTTGTTCTCGGTCCAGTGCTTGATTCACTAACCAAGCCACTCCAGGCTATCAAAATACCCCTCTTTGAGGCCAAGAATCACATTAGTGTCTCTGTAGAAAAGCCTGCTGAGCTCTAATCAATGAGGAGAGGGGTTTTATGGAAGATGTATTTTCTACAGGCCCTGCTCCAGCTGCTGGGCATTTGTTTCAGCAACTGGTGGTGAATCTTCCTATAAACATTGGCAGGCCTGATACAAAGCAATAGGGTACACTTCAAGGCTCTTGTGTGAAAACTTCTGTTGCAGAACTCTACAGGAATCTTAGGGTAGTTTCCTTATACAATGCCTGTGTGGAGAGGGCAGCAGAGATGTTATAGTAGTGCAAGAAGTAGTCCTAACACAGCACTCACGAATAGGCTTTGTAGGTACCAAAAAGGACATAAACCCAGGGCGCCTGCTGATGATGCTGATGATCCCTTCTTCTTTGGGAGAAGGTTAAGATTCATCAGCAAAACAGGATAAGAGTGCATGGAGCTGGGTTTCTGGGTGCTAAATGTAGATTGGGGACTGGGGTGCAAGCTGGATTAGCAAGGTTGGTCTTGATTTGCTGTCAGGCCACGGATAAAGGTGGCAGGAATTTAACAAACACTCTTGTTCTTAGTGGTAGATGGATGGCATTGCAACCTTCAGGTAAGAAAGAGACCTGTGTTTCATGTAAAGCAGTTTGTGAAGCCAGTGAGCTATTTGCATAACTCGGTGATTTGAGGAGAGAAGAGGCAGCTCTGGTCATCTTATCCTGGCTGCCAGTGCCCTGGAGCTGATGACCACAGGCACCTGGCAGGGAACAGCGGCTTAAGACCTGGACTTCTGGAAGAACTGGAAGTCCTGCAGCTCTCCATGCACAGAGCACCCTTGTTTAGCAAGGCTCAGAGAGGGCCCTGCACTTTGCTGCACGCTCCCCAGCTTGGCTGGACAGCTGCTTTCTCCCTGTCACCCTTCCTAAATCAACAGGCTCCTGTACCTGCTGCTTTTGTATTTTTCCCACTAGAACTCAACAGACATCTGCTGTTGGATCCTTTAACTGAATTAAGCAGGAGTTAAACTGTTATCTGGGGTTAAACTGTTATCTGTGTGGTCCAAGCTCAGCCTTGCACTTGGCAGTGCAGAGAATCAGGCTACAGCCACCCACCACATCTCATGAAGACACCACTGGTCCTTCTAAGTTAGGAAAGCTGAAAGAGGTGGTTGGAGGTGTGAGTAGTGCTGCTTTCTAATTACCTTCTATATTACCAAGCCACAGTGCACATGCTGAGATCTTCAGAGACAAGGGCAGGTTCACTGATGAGATCAGGAGGTGCTGTGACTCCTGACCATTGTTAGTACACTTCACAGCTTTCCCCTGGATGACTGTACCACTCTAACTGTAAGTTTCCATGCTGGAAAAGAAGAACAGCAGGAACTTGACTGGTACCAAATGGCAAATCATCCATAAATGATGCTAAGGGTTGGTATGAATCAGATTGCAAGTTGTGTTAAGTGCATGGTACTTGGTGGGAGATACATATTATAGTGCTGTGCCTCCACGGGCTATCTGCACCCTGGTAGGAGGAAGGATGCTCTGTGTAATACAGTGTTACCTCTCACAGTTTCCCTCAGTTCCTTGCATTGCTTCTGTGACCTCTGGCAAGTCTTGTCCTCTCAGTAACTCAGTTTCTTACTACAAAAGAGAAGTGGCAGAACTTCTCTAGCACTGATATATCTTGATAATGTGCCTGGTGACTGTGGAGGCAAGGAAGGGATGGTTATGGTATTAACTCACTGGAAAATCATGGAGCTAAATGTTCTGAATGATGCTGTTTCGAGCAGAGGACAGTGGCACTTCCAGAAACTCCTTTGGAATTAGATTATCTCTCATCCTGCTTACCAGAGAGCTTGAGAGACCCATTTCAGGTTGGGAGAAATGGCTATACATAATGAGCTGAGAGCTGATCCAGAACATTAAAACTCTGAAAACCCCCTTTAAGGATGTTAAAAGGCAAGGAGCTTGTGTGGCTGCATTCACTAGTGTGATTACCTGCAAACGAAGGCAGCAGCTCTGACTCATGTGCTTATGGAGGAGAATTGTAAAGAGATCTGTATTCCCAATTACTCCCCGGGCTGGAGGGCAGGCACTGGGAGATAATGGGCAAATCAGATTCAGAGGCGGAGGAAAGCTGTTTCTCTCCCTCTGCATGGCTGCATGAAGCCCATAGACATGGGATCTGAATTTCCTTCTCTCTTATGTAGCATCAGCTTAAGAAAATACGGTCAAATGTCCACTGCTGCTATTCATACATGAGTGCTGCCTTGGCATGCTTTCTGACACCAGGATGAGTCTGGTGTTAACGTAACTTACACGTTGATGAGTCTTAACTTGTGTGTTGATCCACGCCATGCTGCAAATAGGGTGTAAGGCACTTGCTGCTGCTGACTCAGAGGACACCCTTTAAGCCCTGAGCCTAAAAGCTGCCCCGGATCTGCTGGGGAAACATTTTATGAATAAAGGCAAATGAAATTGCATTTAGTATAACTTCCTCCAGTTTCTCTCCTGCCTCTTGACAGAGAGGAAATGCTTTTCACATGCCAGCTGGTGACACTGCTTCATTATAAATTGCTCACCTCCCATTTTTAAGTCATGACTGCAAAACACTCAGACAGCTCTCACATCAGCCAGTCTGTCATCTCCGGGGCATCTGCTGGTTTTTGGGCTTGGAGTTTGGTAAGAGTTGCCTATAGATTTAACTCCTTTGCCTGGAGATAGGCTTGGAAATCCTGGGCTGCCCAAGTGACCCCTCTGTTGGGTACGGGATCAGCTGTGAGAACAGCACCAGCCAGAAACCCTTTTCTAACACCACCTTTGAAAGCACCAGTCAGTTGTTCTGACAGTTGCTCTCCCTGCTCCTATTGCAGTGTCTGTGACCTTCCTAAAGCATCACGCTCCCCACAGCCCTGTGTTAAATACCACAGTGCAGGAGCATGTGTACGGGGTGTCTGCGAAGCTCCCTATGGGAGCAGGAGGGCTGGGAGCGAACACTCACTGGTACTTTTCCACCCTCCTCCTCGGCAGCCTCAATGGAAGCTGTTTGTAGGGGGCAAGCCAAGAAGTGTCCCATGATGTGGCAAACCTTTGCCAGGAACCACCTTTGTAGCAGCGCTTTCTCCATCCTCATAGTCACCTTTATTTTCATTTCTCTGCCCCAGCCAGGCAGGGGAGGGAAGGCAGCCGCAAGCTGCTGGGGATGGAGATGTCAGCTGCAGGAATTTAGCAGCCCCTGGGCAAACTCAGCACTTCTGAGGGGCTGGCTGACATTTGCACCCCTCTGTGGATTCCAGCCCCTCAGAGGTGTTACCAGGGTTTAACTCCTCTGGTGCTGGGCTTCTGCAGCTGAAGGTGACTGTGGTCTTCTCCCACTCAAAAGTCATCTGCTTTCTTGATGCTCCTGATACAAGATTTTGCCCGTGACATAGGATGTAGGAAGACAGTGAGTGGAGGAGGAGGTCAGGAAGTTACCCAAGAGCAGGGATAAGCTCTGTGTCTCATTTCTGAGCCTTTCCTGAGTGATGTAGATGGGTTTTGGTCTGTGTTTGGTCAGCATCTGGAAGTGATGTGTGTCTTTGGTCAGTGGTGTTTTACTTCATACTGGGATTCTTCAGTGCTGTAAAAATAAGAGGTAAATTATAGGTTATCTGTCAAAACAGAATGGAAAAGAGATCCTGAGAAATGACCTTAGCCATGAAAATTTTGACTTAAGGCCGAAGGACACTGGTAACATTATAGGTGGGTGTACTGATGTTCATGGGGGCCAGCATAAATCCTGCATGACAAAGTTGGCAGCATCTCGTAGCAGACATTTTTCAAGGCAATAAACACACTGAGGAGGAAAAACGGAGGGGGTTCTCTAATTCTTAAGCTAATTTCAGTGTAACTACTACTGCCATTGAGTCAGGAGGCTTCACCCAGCCCAGCTACAGTGTGGCACAGAGCGTGATGTATGGATGGCCACCATTTAAGGCTTCACACCTTCAAAGTTCCCTCAATTGACTTGCATGGCAAAAACTATCTAGTTTCTTGTCCTTATCTGAGGACGGAGGCTGTGCCCAAAAGTAAGAGCTGCACCCTGTGCCTATCTTCACCCCAATGTTCTGTATTACCTTGGGCACATCCCTTAGGCCTGGTTTTGTAATGGCTTTTAGCACAGACGCCACCACAACCTCTGCATTTACATGATGAGGCAGGAGAGAAAGCCAGGAACAGGCCACCACAAGGGAGCCACATTTCCTGGAGAAGAGCAAACAAACCAAACCAAACCACCAATGCCTCATTTCGCCAGTGCACGATGACACCAGCTTACGCGCACACCGCAAGTGGGAATAAACAACAGGAAAACAGTCAAATCCAGTCCCGGATGAAAACCCCACCATGAACAACACGGTGTTTTGTATTCTGGCTGGCAGCTGTGATTTGGTGGGGGTTTAGAATACGCAATGTTCCTTCGTGTGGACAACAGAAAGCCATTTGAGAAAAGCATTGCTAAACCCAGTGCTGTGAACCCCTCGGGCCAGCATCCCTGTGAACCAGTCCCCTCCACTTGCCGTATCTTGTGTCTACCTGCATCTGTAAATCACTTCTTCTCTGTCTCCATTTTCCTCCTCTTCACAGCTCTGAACACTGCATGGTCTATGGCTTGGGCTGGGGAACAAGTGAGGACCTGTGTGTGCTCTGGCTGGAGCCAATTGCTGTGTGTAAAGTGATTGAATACAAAAATTAGAAATGAAAAGGAGGCTGGGATGAGGCGGCCAAAGCAAACACATATCGTGAACGCAGGGGGAGAAGAAAGGCTTGTAAGAGCCCTAAATTGGGCAGCTCTTGGGGTGTTGTGAGAGAAACATGGTCTGGTTTTGCTCGTGGGGGGCTGTTCTGCCAAGCTCATTAGGATAAAGTCTGGTTACAGCACAGTGGGTAGCAGGGCTTTTTGCTCCAGAGACGTTTTAGAGAGCAAAGCTGAGCTGGGGTGGGATTTATGAGCATTCCTCTGAGGATGGTTTAGTTCTGGGTGGTGCTGTGGCAGCAAAGAGCATTTGCTTCCCACAGTTTGGTTTATTGCAGGGCCTCCCCCCAGATTGTCTTTATTCCCTGTCTCCCAGACAAAATCTTGCACATCCCCAGCTTCAACTCCCAGCTTCCCCCCAGCTTCTTTGACTCAGTCCAAGAGAGGAGATGCCGCTTGGGATGGAGGTGATGCGAGCACCTATTCAGCACCCTACCACAAACCCTGGCATGAGAGTGAGTCCCCAGCATGTTCTCCTGTGTGTTGTTAACGAGCTTTGAGTCACCCCAACCAGCCCATGGGCCATTTATGTACCTCATCCTTCATTTACTTGGAATCTTCATTTGGTGATTGGCCACCGGAGTTCGGCCCCCTGATTGTATAAGGAGTGTTTTCCAAAACAGGACAACAATAACACGCTTCTCCTTAGCCATTTCTTTCACAGGTAAATCTTTGTGCTACCATGTACCCTGTCACTGGACTCGCAAATATTTTTGCAGGCTCCCAATGGCTGGAGTGTTTGTGTACAACAAACATGACCCTAAATCACAGTGAATGGACCTTGGTCCGCTGTTCATTTGGGGTGATAATGGCCTACTGCACAGCCAGCGTAAGACTGAGAGAGGAAAACAGCTTTTCTCTAGAGCACTGGAACCCTGTTTTGTCACTGGCTATGTCAAAATCCATTGCAATTTGGTACTATTTTTGATTGCATGGGTTGGGGAATCCCAGTTTTGATCCCAGTGACAGTGTGCTTAGAACCCCAGCAGCTGTGGGGTATGACATTGATTAGCATCGTCACCCTATGTGCTCCAGAGTTTTCCATGTGCTTCATGGTTTATAATCCATGTTTATCCATCTAGCTTTTCCACTGGAGCTAAGAAAGTCTTCAGTGACTTGATATATGGTAAAGAGATTTCAGATCTTCTCTCAAAATCAGCTTCATAGCAATTATGAAGACACTGGAAGTGTTTATACACACCTATAAGAGACTGGAAGTGAGGTGTGAAATGCAAATCAGCCACACTTCAGTGACTAAGTGGAGCCACACTGGTTTGTCCTGGCTGCATGTCTGATCACTAGGGCACATTTAATATATTACAGAAAGCAAGAAATTCAGCTTCGAACAAGGAAAGGAACCCAAAGAAATCGTATGCATGAATGCGAGGTTATTCTGCATCCATAAGTTGAGGAAGATGGAGCTTGTGCTGGCTTGGGCCTATTTTAGGAAGAAGGTGGTGTCTCTGTTGAGCTGTAATGAGAAACAAGCACCCTCCTGTGTAAATATCCATCAGGCAAAATAATGTAGGCTCCAGCATCACTAGGGAAGAAATCAAATTGTTGAATAAATGCTGATCAGTATGGGATTCCAGTCTCTCCTCAAAAGGAAACATACTTGCTCCCCTGGGGAATTTCTTTAGTAGATGGAAATCCTTATCCTTAAACATAAAGATCATGTCTCCAAAAGAGGGTAAAATACTTTTTTTGTTTGGTTTTATCTTTCAACCTCAATACTCTTAGCAAAAATTGAAGATACTATTTCTTTACTTTTGCCTCCCTCCTTCTCTCTTCCTGTACTCGTGGCTAGTTATCTGTACAGACAGAAGGAATGTATCTAATCAGGAAAAGACAGTGATGAGATTAAGCAGAAAGGATGTTATTTTAAAGGTTAAGATTAGAAAGGCATAACAATAAAATCCAGGGTTGCAGTAGGAATGATTAGCTCTGAGCTTTCTGCAAGCTCTGAGAGGAAGCTGCCCCTTCCTCCCAGCCCTGGCTGCTGTTGTGGGGCTGTTGGGTATTCCTAGGAACACCTTGCAACAATCTACAGCTATTTGTGTTACAGTGTCATGATTTGGGGAAAAAACAAAAGAAAAGACAATTTCACTATTGACATATTCCCCCCCTCAACCTGCATGTGTTTTGTCACATGGTAGGAGGTTTAAATGGTTATAATCCAGCTAGCAGCAGGCAAGGAGTGTTTTCCTGATGCCCACAGCACCTGACATTCAGATCTGCTGGTGAATATACATCTTCCCATCTAAGCCCTGAAGGAAGAAAGGACCTGTTTGATCCACCATAGGGAAACCCACAATTGTGTTTATTTTCCATTTTGCACTTGCTGACAGTGAACCAGGTGCAAATGTGTTTCAGTGGCAGGAACCAAAGGCTGCCTGTGCTGGTTTAGTGTTTCCTCAGAAGTGGGGTCATGGGAAGAAGGCTTATGTGGATATACAGAACTCAGCCGAGTTTCCATGGGCTGCTGCTCTGCTGCCTTGGTTGCTGCTATGGTCTCTATTGCAACAATTAACATCAGAAGAGGAAAGGAGAGAAAAAGAAAAGCCCAGGGGAACACAGTCTAAGTGTAAGAAGTGAAAATGTTAACACAGGCCAAGAAAGGTTTGTCTCCTGCTGGAAATCTGTTGTGCTCTGGCAGAGGGGCTGGAGCTGCGTTCACATCCCTGAATGGCCCTTTTCAGGCTGCAGTTTGTGAAGAAAAGTGGGACGGAGCCAAACCCAGGGCAGAGGAACATATAAATACTATGTGTAAGCAATGTTTGTTATTTGGAAGCAGACCTATACAGTCGAGGCTCACCTTGGATAACTCGCAGCTGGGGTGAGAGAGCTCCTCCCATCTCCACCCACTACTGAAAAAGGAGTTTTAGGAGATTTTTGGCTATTTGCTGGGCTTTGGGAACTGCCTGTGCAGACGTACAACTCAGAAACGGGTGCCGGGGTGTGTTTTGCCACCTCTAGTTGTGACAAACACACTCCTGACTTCCCGTGGATGAAGCCTACAGGGTGTATTAATGAAATATATGATGTGGGACTCACGGGCAGGGAAGCGAGAGCATCCAGCCAGGGAGCTGACAGCCTGTCACAGAAATACTGTCATGCTGAGCGTGGCTTTGCTGTAAGTCCCTGTTGGGAACCTGCTCTGTTCTTGCAGGGGGCACAGATTAATTTGATGTCGCACACAGGGAATAGAAAAGAAGAAAGAAAAAAGGATGGACCTTCAACCCCACTGCACCTCTGTCTATTCTTGAGTCATTTCTTCCCAGAAAACATAAAAGCAGAGTGCTTAATTAGAGAAGATGCTGGTTTATGTGTTTATGCAGGATTTTCAAGCTAAAGATAAGTGCTCCACAGAAAGATAGGCACAGGGCAAACACAGTGAGTGTCCTGTGCTTGTAATGGTGCTGTTGTGTGGTGGAGGAGCTGTGAAAGTGAGCTGTAATGTTTCCCTGCCACTTCCCAGCCCCAAAATCCCACAGTGTTGGTGTAGGATGTTCCGCACGCAACCATGTGGTTATCCCGCAATGCAGAGTAGGATGGGAAGGGAATGGGAAAAGCCAGCAGAGCAGGCAGATTCTTGAGAATTAGGGGTTTTATAACTTGTGGAAAGGTCCATTCTTAATTCATTGAGGATGACAGGTATAATTTAAAGAAATAAGCCTTGGAAGGCCAAGAATAAGTCTTTAAGGTCAAGAATAGAAGAGACATTTTTCACGTGAAGCCAATATTTTGGGCTTGTCTTCCTGTGACAAATATTCAAAGCTGGTGAAGGCAAATGAAAGATTCTGTTTGTCTCTAAATTTTCTTGTTTGGACCAAGGACCACGTCTCAGGGTGGACATCCACAGTAGGGCAATGCGGGTGGTTGTCCTTTGGTTCAAGAGAGACTGGCTCCTTCAGCAAGGCAAAAGGGGGTTAAGAAGGGGGAAAACAGCAGAGTGGGCTCATATTATGCACTACAGATGGAGGAAAGGGACTGAACAGAAGCTGTTTGCTTTCTCTCGCTAGGAGAGACTGGCTGGGCAGGCAGGAAGGAGGGGACGGGAGGGACAGGCAGGAAGGCTGGCAGATGGTCAGTCTCATAAAGGGGAGGGGGTTCAATGTGCATAGGGCTGGAGGGGCTGTGTCGGGCACAGGATGGAGTTCCCTTTTTTCTCAGGAGATCTGTGGTGTGTGTCCTCTTCCCAACTTCCCTCACATCAGTGACATGTCCTGTTCGTGATGCCAGCAGCTAAGGGATTTCATCCTCCTGAAGTGGCTCCTCACATCACTGCAGGGGCAGATGTCCTGCAGTGGGGAGGTAGAGCACTGGCATTTCTTGCTACAGAAGAGGGAGAAAGAGTGCTGGTCACTGGGAGAAGCATTGCCTGGTCCTTCTGAAGCACAGTATGAGTTGCTGTCTCACACACTGCTCCAACTCTGACATCAGTTACCTCATGAGAGAAATCCCTTCCTCCTTCCAAAGAGACCATAATACTTTTATGGAGGCTGTGTTGCTTGTCTACTGCTTTTCCATCTGCTGTGGACCATGGATCTTCCTGAAGGTGAAAACTTGCTGTGCCACTCATCCCTTACTTTAGGAACACTCAAGCAGATGAGCAAGGCTAATAGCTATATGAACATCTGTATTGGCAGGGAGTCTTACAAGAAAAACACTTTAATCCAGTAGTACCCACATTTCCCTCAGGCATTTTAGAAGGAAAGGACCACTGCACACTGGGATCTGTAGTTCATCTGAGCTGCAAATGTCCAAACTGCATGGAGAGAAACCTGTGAAGTTTCATCTGAGGACATGGCTCACCACGATGCTTTAGTTAGAGATAGGATCACATTTAATGCACTGCATCTGAATGGTTACATCATCTTTTTTTGCCTAAAAATAGAAGGAAAAACCTGGGTTCTCCTCGCTATTTCCTTCCCCCTTGCTTTTGCCTTGGGAAGATGCTATCCTACCTTACATCACCATCTGAGATTCTCCAAGTGCAGGAGCATCCCTGATTCAGGTTCCTTCTGTTTCCCATGCTCCTAGCTTGGCGGGTGGATCAAGCAGCACTCTGGAGCAGGGGCAGTCCTGGCAGTGGCATGGTTGATCCCACAGCTGGATGCAAGCAGGAGCCAGCAGCATACTCTCACTAACCCCTGGGCATGGCTGGAGCATGCGATGGCAATGAAGAGTGTCATGCCCCGCTGGGTTATTCAGGCAGGTCCAGGGCTGTTACCCACTTCAGTTATTCCATGTCTGGCTGGTCAGATCACCTCAGTGTGAAAATCATTCAGGGGTTTTTATAGCATTTTTCAAATAAACATGCAGCGCAGACTATTTTCATTACTTTCCCAGCCTCCTGTAAAATTTGTCAGTGGAGTGCTTGGGGAAGAAATTAACTGTGTGTGCCTGGGATGGAGAGCTCTGCAATGAGCCCCTCTGCCCCTCACCAGAGCTGCAGGATGTACAAATCCCCATGCCCCTTTGTCAAAGCAGGAGGACTGGCTTTGAGAAATACCCTAGGGCAGGTGTCAACAGCCTCCATGAGCCCAGCGCTGCCCAATTGTGCTAACATACATCAATATCAATGAGGCTAAGATGCCTCCGCAGCTGATGGGAATCATACAACCCTTCCCATGGAAAACTCCCCTGGGATGGAGGTGAAACTGTCCCAGGAAGAAACTTCAATCCTGTCACCTCCTCCCAGCCTTCAACACGAGCATTTCATCTCGGTGTGTGTCCCACTGAGCGCGGCTGAGCGGCTGGGTTTATGGAGGGGGAAATCATTAACACTCCGGGCGCATGAATGCTCTGCTTCTGCGGGAGCAGCCGGGCGCGCTCGCTGGGGCCGAGGTGCGAGTGAGCCAGCTGAGACCTGAAAGGCCTCAAACATCCCCAGCGCATCAGGGCAGCTCTTGTTCAAATGGGACTTTTCCAAACATCTTAAATAATGTTGAAAACCACCCATTAATTAGCAGTGCCTATTTCTCTTTGTCCCTTAGGTCACAGAGATGCAGTCTCAGGCTCTTCCCTTTCATTTCTCCCTGTTTCCTCTCCCAAGAACCCTTTCTTTTTTTGATGTGCTTCCATTGTTGCCAAAACCACCAACAGCGTTTCTCTATGGGAGCTAAATGTGGGAACAAAAGCTTGTGTAGTGGCTGCCATGCCTGGTATGTTGGGAGATGCTCCAGAAGCCCACTCAGTGCATTAGGTCCTGCACTAATCTCATTAGCTGCCTTTGCAGTCAGCAGAGGATGGTGCCCAACTCCCACACCACACAGCTCCCAGGATCTGCAGGTCTAAGGCAGTGATGGCAATGGCAAAGGAGTCCAAACATGGACTGCCCCACTGTATCCTTTATCTTACCACCCAGCAGAATCACCCCAGAGCCACAGACCCCCACTGATTTCCTTTAGCTGGAAAGTTTTCTCTTGGTGTTGCTCAAACGAGACCACATTTCTAAAGATGCGAGTCCTCAGCTCAGAAGAGCACTAGCAGGAACAAGGCGGACTGAAAGGAGAATGGCTCTCAAAAGCTCTTCTGTCCCATATATGCTTTTTTTCAGTGCTCTGAGTCAGCATTTGGCCTTACACTTTTGCTTTTCCCAGCCCAAGTAGGAGAGTGGAAGAACTGGAGTTCCCAAGTATTTAGTAACTAATGTGACTAGAGAATAAAAACAGTGATTCATGAGTTTATTTCTGAGCTTGAGCCCTCTGTTTGAATTGCTGCTATTTACAGGTGGTGGAACTTTTCTGGATGAAAATATTTACAAACTCCCATATTCTTCAAGCCTTATTGATCATCTGCTCACACGTCCTTGCCATAGAGGTGCTATTTTTTGCTTTTGCTCTTTTAAAATGATTACCTGTTCTTCATTCAGAAAGGAAAAATAAACCTAAATCAAAACCCTCAAGAACAAAACCAAACCCAAACCATAATCAAAACTTGGTTCGATTCAGCTCCTGAGTGGCACAGTGTAAGGAGCAAACTGGAAATAGCCATCAGATACCTCTTACCCTAAAAATCACTGAAGAAAGGTTCGTTTGTAGGTGCTTTGGAGTAGCAAATGTTCTCAAAGATGTTGGGGTCCCTCTACCAGCAAACTGAAGAAAAGTACATGCCCTGACAAATAAGGATGCAGAGAGGCTCCTGTGGGAATTCCCAGCAAATCAGTCTCCAACGTTTTCCAACAGTGAGATACTCCAATAACCAAGTCTGATGTGCCCCCCATGACTGACAACTTTCCTTCTCCATAAGCATCTAACTTCCTCCTCTGGCACAACCTTGAGCACGTAACCCCCACCCCTGATGTAGCCCAATCATTGCACTTTTTGGGTTACCCAGGTTAAAAAAGAGGAATACTGAACCGTGGCAACTTCAAATGTTTTTTCCATTAAGGCAGCTTGGCGCGGTGATTTCCCTGCTGTCCCACCCTTTGGAGCACTGCCTCACACTTTATCCACATTTAGGTTCAGGACGTCAAGATGTCTGAGCCCGAGTGGTTTGGAAGTAAATAGGGCTAAATAGAAATACCTCTGGACAATGCCTCTATATTTAAAAAGTAACTATATATACTATGGGTACAGACTATTAATGGGGTCTTTGGCCACACAAGTGAATTCAGTCACCAAGCTTGAGAGCATATTCGGTTATTAGTCATCTCCTTGACATCTCTGAGATGAATCCCGCTAGGAAGAGCTGTATGGGAGCTACAGCTTGTGTCAAAGAGGGCATAGACCTTAGCCAGATTAACCACAAACCCACTGAGATGAGTGGCTCAGACACAGGGCTGTTAAGGAAGAGCAGATTTGTTCCGACTTCTTCCAACGTCACCAAATAATTCTTGTCAGCAGTTGACATGGATGCTACAGTCTGGGTGGGAAAAAAAAAAAAGTCAGATTTATTGAATCCTTTTGTCTCCTCTGATTTTACAGTTGTGCTTTTGTTCCTGTCTCTCTCATTGGTATTTCCTTGGCAGCTCATGAGGGATTTCTGGTTTTGAATGATTGAGTTTGTGTTGCGCCAAAAGAGAAAGGAGAGGCAACCATTCTCCAAAGCTCAGGAAATGTGACATCACCCAAAATGCAGACCCAGCTTTTTGGCGGCCAGGTGGTAAAATGAAATATTCTCAGCCATCTCAGCATCTCCACTGCAAGGAAATTAGAAGCAGAAACTTGGGATGACAGCCCTTGGCAGCCCTATTTGACTTTGGTTTGGGACGCTAAAACTGCCAGCTTGGTAAAGCTGCTAGAGAGAATAATAAAAAGGCTTAAATTTTGCCAGAACTGTGGGTTTCTTGCTTTGCCACTGAGCAGAAGCTGTGAGCGGTGACTCACACGTCGCTTGACACAGTCTGGCACTTCTGGTACCTCATCAAGCCGGGGAATCACAGAGCTGCTGTTTATCCCACAGCCAACCCACGGCCTCCTCTCGGCAGCGCTGGCACGGGAATGGCAGCACTTGCACATGGAGGGGCAGGGGAAGCTGGCAGAGAAATGGGCGTTTTACTCCCCATCCAGACAGATGCATGGGAGCTAACACAGATCTAATGGTGACGGGCCATAGTCAGGATAATTTTTGGAAGGGCATGTTTCCGTTTCAGCAGCAGGCAGCGGCATTGGGGTATTTGACAGAGCTTAACACTTTGGGAAAGGGAAGTCTTGAAGTGGGACAGCAGGCTGCTAGGGTTCTGGAAATCAAAGCTTTGTCTTCAAAAGGTCTCTTTTCATTGATAGGAAGAACAATTCCTGCCACCACAGGATTTGACAGTTGACATTTTATCGCCTGGGTGTATGCACAGAGGTCTGGTGCGAAAGCCATCAGTTCTGGCCTTAAAACCTTTGCCTCTGTGTGTTTCTCATGCCTTCATGCTTTGATCAGCTCGACACAAGCTTTTTATCTCAGGAATGGATTTGACAGGTTTATATTGCTGTTTGGTACCTGCCATGTGCAGAACAGGCTTCCCAAGCTGACGTGTGACAGCAGAGAGTCTTGAAGTCTGAGATTTGTTCCAGATAGGCACCAAAGGCTATCCAAGTAACATCATGTACCATGTCCTTCACAACAAGGACAGCACAGATGGACAAACAAGGCAGTCACACGTCCCATATACGTGGTATAATTCTGTCATAACCTCTGGGTATTATGAGCCCATCTCCTGGGAGCCATTCCCAAAGGAGATTTCAGCTGTGGTATTTGAAAGAACCTTCATTACCTCCTAGCAGAGATATTAATATATCCCCTCCCAGCACAACAAAGGTAACCTTCATTTGGGAACCCAAACCATCATGGAAATAAGAAAGGAACCATATATAACTTAAGTGTGTCAAAGTTACCCACCCTTTTCTCAATGCTGCACACCACCTGAGAAAGAGCAGTCCTGGGAGGGAGGGATGGACTGAAGCAGCCCTGACTGCAGCACCATAACCAACCCCATGCAGCACAGCAAATGTGCCATAGATCCCCTCTAATATCACACTTGTACAGCAGAGTAAATGCTCTTTGCTGCAGCAGCAACACAGAACAAAAGGGAATATCAAAAGCCAGGAGTGTGTCCAGAGCAAGGCAGCTGGGTCAGCTGCTGATGCTGAAGACACCTCTCCATCCATGGTCGGATGCAAGCAGAGAAACTGTCTCAAAGCCATTCAGAGCTCATGAGGTACTAGACTTTGCCAAACGAGTAGTCCTGTATACCTGCTGAAGGGCTAAGCCACAGTGCAAACAGCTCATCTCAAGCTCCACGGCTGCTTTTCGACATAGGCTGGCTTGCTTGCTGCTACACTGCACCCTGTTGGGCTGCTTTGCTGCTTCCCTGTCTGCATGTGGGATTGATGGAAAGGTGGAAGGGGCAGCCCCTGGTCCTACAGTGAGTTTCGTTCCCTGGTTATCCTGTAGTCACAACCACTTCATCCTGCTGCTGCTGTCATGGATGTTTGTAGAGACAGCAGAGATATTAGACATGGGAAGCAAGATATCTCCTCTGTCCTGCCCAGGCATAGTCCCCTCAGCTCTTCTAATCTTTTCTGGTTATTTTCACTTGATCTGCAGAGTCAGTTGTATTTCTATGGTTTTTTTTGCCAGGTATATCTGTGATCACTTTCTTTAGAATGAACCTGGGGGTGACTTTTTGTGTTTATTTTTAGAGGCGAGCCTATATGGGAATGTCCTTCTCCTCCTCCATCCCAGGGCCAGCGACGGAGGAAAGTGCTGAGAAAAGCAAAGAGAGCAGGAAAATAAAAAGCCTGGCTCTTAGCTCCCACACATGTGAGGATACCCAAGAACCAGGTAGTGCTTTCTTATGTTGAGTCCTTAAAAGCTTCATTGTGATGTCTTTGCAAGAACATATTTATTTTGTTTCCTGAGCCGTATGAGCAGGGCATTGTATCTGCTGGATTAAGGCAGCTCTGTGCTGCTCGGAGAACTATGAAATCCCTCCTCTGTCAGGCTGATGTGAAAGGATCCCATTCATCCCGCCCGGTGGGGTCTGCTTAGCATTCATCCCAAAGTGCGACAGAGCTCCTACTGCTGTCTCTGGCTTACACTGCTCCTTCCCTCCTCTCCCACCTCCCCGCTGCCCCACATGTGCCTGCAGCCAAGAAAAGAGAATAGGGAACCTTTGCTCCGTGCCTGCTCACGGGCTGCTTTCCACTCATTGCTATGCAATGGGCATTTGCCCCAGTACCCTACTTCACGGCACTAAATGCTCCTGGCTTTGCCAGCGACGTGCGGCGCAGCAGATCCAAGGGATGGGAGGGCAGCCACGGGTGACGACATGTGAATCAGCAGCGTGGTGCCATTGCAGTCAGAACACTGACCAGAATGAGCAGGAGGAAAGGGTGCGTGTGAGCGCGAGTGAGTGTGAGCGTGCCTATGCATGCATGGAGCTCAACATGTGAGGGGGGACGTGATGTATGGGAGCTGGAAGAGGCAGGAGGGGATGTAAATCAGCAAAGCAACTTGGTGTTGTAGATGTGTGGGAAAGATCAAGGGCTTGGCCAGTTTCCGCTTTCTTCTCCTATGTTTGCTTTAATGGTGACCGGCCTTTGGGTTTTGTTCATAGTTCAGATTCCTGATACGGAGCCAGATGCTATTTATTTGCTCTAACTTTTCTTTTCTAACATCTGTCTAGGGTCTGACCTTTTATTATTTTTTTTATTGGCAACTACTGGTTAGAGGCAGTGTTGGGGAAAATTGTGAGAACAGCTCTTGAGAATGAAGCATTGTCCAAGCCAGACACTAAGCAATGTTTCCTTCCATGCTTAGACCTTGTCCAGATGAGATTGGACCTGTGCCTGAGCATCTGTGCTCAGCAAAGCTCCCACATCACTTGTACCTGAGAGATAAGGATGGCTCTAAATCAGCACAGCCCATTCAGTAGGTGGGACTGAATGAGCAGCCATTACTCAGAGCTGTTTCTCTGTCTGAGGATGGTCATTCCTGCATTTACAGCCTTGTCAGTTGAAATTTAGGATTGAGAAATGGGTTGGTCAGCCTGGACTGGGTGCTGAGGCTTCAGGCAGACTCTGTTCTTGCAGGTCAGCAGTGACAGAAGGAATCGCAGGCACATATTACAGTCAGGAGCAGTGTCTCATCCTCCCAGGCCCTGGATGGGGTATAGAGGATTCTCCGATGGGTTGTTCTGTCTGTCTGTGTGGCCCTCACAGCAGAAGGAAGTATCCAAAGTCTCCTTGGGAAACGAAGAGCGTAGCGACAGCGGAGGAAGCCAGCCAAACCTCACAGTGTGTGGCCATGTTGGACTTTGGCTTTGCCCATCAATAACACCATTTATTGTTTTTAGAGGGGAAAATATACGTTTGTGAAAACAAGGTTTCCCAAGCTGGAGAAAGGGTTCTCTGGCATAGTGTTTGCTGCCTTCTGGGCCCCTCCAGAGGCATCACATTTCACTCGAGATGTCATTTCTGGTTACACTTCCAGCTCTTTCTTCTAACGGTGGGCAAGAAACAAGTGCCCCTTTCTTCCCACCACCGGACTTGCACTGGTGTGCGGGGCAAAGCCGGTCCCCGAAGAAAGGACTACTGAGGAGAGACAACCCCACTGCACCCTCCTGGTGATGGCTTGGCCACATCCTGCAAGGGCAAGAGCACGCCTGGAAGCCCGGGAGCAACTGAAACTCCATCTCGATAGGTGAGCGCTGACCTCACTGGAGACACGACGTAATCACAGCGCTCGCAAGAGAAAGCCCTGGGGACCAGCGGCTTAAAACACTGCTGCCTTATGCCTGGAACAACACTGCCAGTCTTCCAGCGTTAAGAAGCTCCAGCCTGTTGGCAGGATGCTGCTCAGGGCTCGCTGGAGGCTGTGGGATTCAGGGAAGCTGAGTGCTGGCTCTGATGGGAGCCTCAGGCTCCACTGATGCCTCCACGGACCTCTCCTGAGTGTCGCTGTGAAGCAGTGAGCAGGCAGCGACGTCTGCTATGGGGCATCTGCTGTCAAGATCTTTGCTGTTTGCAGTGGTATGTTTTACAGGACCAGGTGGTGGATGCACCAGAAGCAGTATCATAGAATCATAGAATCATAGGATAGTTTGGGTTGGAAGGGACCTTAAACATCATCTTGTTCCTGTTCATCCCCCAGGGGCAGGCACCCCTTCCACTAGAGCAGGTTGCTCCAAGCCCCTGTGCCCAACCTGGCCTTGAACACTGCCAGGGACGGGGCAGCCACAGCTTCTTTGTGCACCCAGTGCCACTGCCTCAGCACCCTCACAGGGAAGAACTTCTGCCTAATGCCTAATTTAAATCTCCCCTCTTTTAGCTTAAAGCTGTTGCCCCTTGTCCTGTCACTACATGCCCTTGTCAAAAGTCCCTCTCCAGATTTCTTGTCAGCCTCTTTATATTGGAAGGCTGCTATAAGGTCTCCCCAGAGTCTTCTCTTTTCCAGGCTGAACAACCCCAACTCTCTCAGCCTGTCTCCATAGCAGAGGTGCTTCAGCCACTGATCATGTTTATGGCCTTCTGGACAATGGGTCCCTCTCCTATGGGTCTGCTTTGCTCCCCAATCCATTGCAGCTCTGCCTGCTGTCAATAGAGTCAATCTGAGTACCCAAGAGCAACCTGTAGGTATTTGACCACATACTTTATATACTATTGACTTCAGCATTACACTGCTGGCTGTTACCATACTGTCCAGGGTAAGCACACGACCTCCAAACACAGTGCTCCCTTGCAATCCCTCTCTCCAATCACTCAGACCCTCATGTTTTTTGGTGATACTCTCTGGGTTAATACTAATAGAAGTGGGATCCCTGGGAGGCATTTCCAGCCCTCTGGGAAGGAGAATAGACCTGAAGATACAAACATGGTGAATTATCTTTTGGACGCATGGAGCAGATAAAATCTGTACATTCAAGAAGATTCTTTAAGAAAGAAAAGGTCTTCACCACATTGTAGGAAACAGCAGTCTTGTGACAGCTCGTTTTATGTGGCATTTGCTAAATAGAAGCCAGCTCTCTCTAAGAATGGGTTTTCCTGAGAAATTCCTACACTAATGTATGCAATCTGCCTGTGGAAGGGGTGTTACGCATCCTCTTGGGGCCTCATCCAAACAGGGGTGTGAATCTGTCACAGTTCCCTGGGGCCCAGCCGGGCTCATCAGCTCCAGAAGGGATGGTTCAGGCTTCTGAACACGCTGCGTATCAGCCAGAACGTGCTGGCCAAGCCTTCCTACACGTATGGCGGGGAGCTGAGCAAGCAAACCACACCAGCTATATTTCCTGAGTGTAATTGGTGCCAAAAACGCCAACAACCCTGCTTCCGAACATTGCCAGGCTCCTGTTCCTCCAGCCACACACATGAGGTCCAGCTAGAAAAGAAGATTTAATGGTACCAGGCACACAAGCTGTGCTCGGCCCAGCAGGACAACCTCAGAGCTGAAGGTCCTGATGTGGTCCTAGTTTTTCCACTTGGATCTTTGGGCTGAAGGCTGGGAGGATCAAAGAGAGTTTCTAGAGCACAGGCTTATGGGTCTGTTAGCCAGCTCCAAGTCATTGAACCATCAACTGCTGTAGCTGGCAGGGATGAGACCCGGCAGGAAACTGTGCCTGGGACTGACCACCCAGCCAGGATCAGGTGTGATGCAAATGCTGACTGGCATTTGGAGAGCAGACTCCAGCGGAGTTTCTTTAGTCATTGTGTGATTCACACAGTGGTAAATGTGAATCTGTCGTGCCTTGTGTGATCTGAGGTGGTCTGTTGTCCCTTGTCATCATAAGAAGGCTGGGCTGGGAGAGAGACCAGCTCAGAAGGGGACTTAGAGACAGAAAGTCTTTGATGAGAAACATCCAAATGATTCTTCTCTCAGTAATTTTTGCTGATTATAAAGCCATTGACTGCTATTCCCAAAGCCTCCCCGCATGAGGGAGCTTAATCTCCAACAACAATTTCTTGGCATATTCAGACTTGACACTGACGAGAACACACACCAGACACCTCCACCCAATGGCAACATCTACCTTGACAAAATGAAGTCTCCACGTTATTCGCAGCTCCCTCACTTGCTCTGCCAAGTTCTCTGTGTGTGTGCTGCTAGCCACACATATTAGCTTGAGGTAGCTATGGATGTCTCAATTGTTCACAGAGCATCCTTCTAACAAACAATACACACATCATCTCATTTCAAAAAGCCATTTTTGGGGCTGGGTTACACTGATTGGAGATTAGAATTTATAAACTCTTTGATTTTGTTCATGGAGCCTTCTGAACACCTTGGGCACTACTGGTTTAGATGTGGAGTCTCTGCAGACAACTTCCAGCTCCAAGATAAAATGAGGCAAGAAGCAGTATTGTCAACAGGGAAAAAGAGGGAATTGCTGGGACACAGGAACCTGGGGTGAGCTGTGCTTCATGTAGGCCCAGTTTCAAGCTTCACCTAAGCATCACAACCAGCCAGCCCTTCCAGCCAGACGCGAGAGAGGTCTCAGCTATGAGCCAAGACTCCTGCATCGAACATCCAAAGGCGCTGGCTAAGCCTCTTCCTTCTCCAGACATAATCCTAATTGCCAGCGCTTGGCAGCCACTCCATCATGAGCAATAAGGGAAATTCGTATTTTGTGTTTTAAATGTGTTTATTAGCCAAGAAGTTATCACCTGAAAGTGGACGCTAGGGCATGTCCAGAAACCTCTTTCCCTGCACTTCCCACCAACAATGTAGGTACTGTAACGTCTCATGGCAGCTTGGTACCAGCTTCACGGCTGCTAAAGCGGTGTGTAAGTCTATCGAAATCCAAGGGTCTTTTTTAATGTCACAGAGTAACTTTTTTGAATGACTAACCCAGAAGTAAAGCTTTTTGAGAAGCTTTATGGTCACTGGAGGAAATCTGTGAGTTGCAATGTGTGGCTATTTGATGATGGAGAGCATGTAAAGCGATCTCTGGGGATGGAGCTGGCACGCCTGCTCTCTTTATGCTTGTGACCTGGTGCAAATTCACTTTCTGGTCTTGCAGTGTGAATATCCCACTCATCTGACTTCTCCACACCCCCCAGTTAATTACAACTCTGTGTTTCCTTAAAGAACCCCAGGTGCAAACATACAGATTAGAGGTGGTTACAGGAATAGGTCAGTTGGCTTGCAGAGCTAAAAGGTTATTGTTGTTTCCACGGGGGTTTTATACAGTGTGCGTGTGTGTGCGCATACAGATATTTATATTTCAATTATATTTATGTTATTATTTCAATTACAACCATCCAGCTCTTCATAATGCCCGATTTCATTCTGGACCGGATTAAGCCCTGGTCGAATGCCAGCTCTGAAATGGCATGAATGAGTTCTCACAGTGTGGGGAACCTTTCATCATGAAGGTCTTGAAATAAATGTCACCACCACTCTCATCTCTTTCTCTAAAACCCTCTTTTGCCCCATCCCTCCTTCCTGCTCACTGAGGACACTATGGCAGTGTACTGACTTGTGAAGAAAGAGACTCTTCTTGGGTATCATACGTGCCCTTCAGCCGGAGGGAAGTTGGGAATCATGGACAGTTTGTGTTTGCCTGTCCCTTGAGATGCTGTGACAAGGGGCTTGTTTTCACTGCCCAAATAAAAGTAACTGAAACCCATTATGCCCTTCAGCTTAGATGCAGAAGTGAAGAGGAGGCGTTGTGGTTTTATTGCAAGGCAAATTTACCTGGCCCAACCCTTGGCACTACTCACATGTCCTACTTGCCCTGGGATGAACACATGCCTTTATTGTTAGAAAAGGTGTGAATGGTGACAGATATAATTCTGACCCATCACATTGTGCAACTGGAGTGAAGACTCAATAAAATACCTATTGAATTTAAAAATGGAAACAGGCTTCTGCTTAGCCAACTGTAACCAGTTGAGGAGCCTTAAAGACGACACATGGAATCATTAGATCAGACTATTTTTGAGGCACAGCACAAGAGTTTGGAAGAAATTATCTCTCAGCTTTCCTTGTGACCTCTATTGCCAGCACTGCCTTGCAGATATAGTCAGATTCTGTACACGTCCAAGAATGTCACTACAGTCTACTCACAAGAGTCATAAAGCTGAACGTTGTTTCTGAGGATGAGAACTCAAGAGTCATGATACTCACCCTTCCCACCTCCAAGCTCATATATGTCAGCAATGCATTATCTAGGAGCCATAAACACCTCTGCACCCCTTTGGGATGGTTTTAGCTGACACAAGAGAGACTTGTGGTTGAGGCTGTCCCAGCTTTGCCGTCTCATCTTGGGGCATTTTGTATTCTACACTGATACCTAGGAGGAAGGAATACATCATCTCTTGAACACCAGGACGCCCAAAGTAAGGAGGGTCTGAATCATCATGTGGAAAGCCACATCTGAACAACAGTCAAATTCCTGAGGATTCATATCTTCGGAGCTTTCAGATGCACTGTGCCAGGAGGAGACAGCTTGAAATCTGTTTCCTAAAGGTCTAGAAACCATTTTACAGCCTCAGTCATTCTCACATGCTGCAATTATTTCCTTAGTAAAAATATCAACACGGAAGCATAAACTCCTTTAAAGCGAAGGAAATACCCCAAACACCAACAAATGGATGAGCTGCTGTGAGCTCTTGTGGAATAAATCCCAGGCTCCTGTGGGCTTGGATGATTCAGGCTTTGCATTCTCATGGTTTGTGATTCCACCAGATTTCCTTGATGCAATTATTTTCTTGCGACTCTGCAGTCTACAGATTCTAAATATAACCTTGCACATAAAATAATACCCTCATTCCTGAAACAGTCGCTTGCCCTGAATCCTGCCAAACAGATGCTTTTTATATTACATTAGTCATAAGCTGTGGCTGACAAGTTCCTCTTTGCAGACCCCTCCCAGAAATCTTGTGGAAAATCCTCTCTTTTATTTTTTTAAATAATTCCAGGCCAGCTGAGCATATCAGGGAAGGAAAACATTAACATTTTCCAGAAGTGGCTCATGTCTCATATACCCTTTAACAGTTGCTTTCGGTCCTTTAACACATGTGTGGGAGGGATGCAAGCGACTGAGTGGTGTCATTGCTCAATACCAATAAAGACACATGAGGCCAGGCTTTGAAAATAGTTTTTATAGTCTAGGAGGGATGAGTGAGTGAACCTAGAGACCCTCTACACTAGTTAGTGACAAGGTGCCTCTCTGAATCTGAGGTTCAGACTCCCACCATCTCACCCTTTATGTTTTCACAACTCAGGTGCTGAGTGAGGTGAAGGCTGTAAAACATTCCCAGGATCAAAAGCATCCTTTAGGAATCCTCCACCCAGTGGTGGAAGACACATTCAGTGCTGAGAAGAAGAAGAGCAGGCCCTCTCCCATGGTCATAGCTGTGGGTACCTATTTAGGTCAGTGCCAGAGAAGCCTTCATCTTTACTACTTGGCTTCACCCATTGCTGGTCACCAAAATAAGGTGGGAGCCAGAGCTCCAGCTATTCCTGCACTAGGCAAAGGAAACAGGCTTAGATATAGGTTAGGATAGGATAGGACAGGATAGGATAGGATAGAAGATAACAGAACAGGATAAACCAGAATGGAAGAGAAGAGAATGGAACAATTTCAGTTGGAATAGACCTACAACAATCATCTAGTCCAACTTCCACATGGAAAAGCAAGCCCCTGGCCCTTTCCCATTCCCTGAAAGGGACAACAGCAGCGACCCTTAGGATGCTGTTCCTCATCAGCTTGTGCACTATGTGGGTACCAGGACTTCTCTGCCTCCCCGACGTTTAGCACTGACCCAAAGCACCTCAAAGTAGAGGTAGTGAGGTTTGAGGTCAAGCAGAGAGCAGCACTGTGCAATAGTGTGTCTGTTGCAAAACGGGCTGGGATTTGGTCTTTTGCTCAAGCACTGTTGGGAGGAGGAGGAGGAGGGAGGAGAGTTGCAGGGTGTGGTGTCATTGCAATTTTCCTTCTCGCAAAGCCAGTTCACATCTTGCCAGCCTCCAGCTACCCGTTCCTCTCTGCTGCGAGGCAGCTGGCCACGTCACTCCATTGTGCCAGCTCACGTCTAACTGGGTCAGGGATCTATGGTTAAAATAAGTCCTTGAGAATATACATAACCTTTCTTACCAACCTTGATAGTTTCACTGATTTTAAGCACAAAAGAGGTGCTCATCACCAGGAGTTTGAGTGAAGGATAGAGAAAGAGGAGGGGGCAGAACCTCTCCTATCTGGTTCTCCACCAAAACCCACATACCTGTTTTCCACCAAGACATTGACTCAAGCCCAGCGCATGTGGGAGTCAGCACAGGCTCTGGAGGGAGCACTCACCTGCAGACAGCTAACCTGTGTAACAGGTAACCTGCCTCTCCTCAGCAAATACACCGCATCTCAACTCTGCTCCTCTAGCTTGTACCTCAACCACGTACCGGGGTGGTGTGGGCTGTCAAATGAGTGTACGAAGCAACACTCACATCCCTCCGCTGACAAGCTGTGGGGCCAACTGGAACGGATTCTGCTCTTGTGCAAGGCTGTATTCTGACGGGATGGCTGATGGGATGCATATCCAACAACAGGGGGCTAGAGATGCCATCACTGTGGTTGCTCTCCAGGGACATAAGCAGCATGTTCCTCATTCTTGAGCTCAGAAGTGTGATTCTTTTAACCCCGCTCTCCATGGCAACAGAGATGGAGCAATGCCATTGCTGCTCCATGTACCCCGTCGTTGTTCTCGCAAGGAGTCTGCTCAGATCTGACCACCTGAACTAGTGGCTCATAGCTAAGCCAAGCCTTTCCCACTCTCTGCATCTCCTCGGTGAAATTCCCTCAGGAACAGCTTGTTCTTTTTTGGCCTCCGTATTAGGATTATTAAATAAAACTTGGATCCAGCTCTTGAAATCTTCCACCAAGATGCCTTTTAATTGAAGCAGTGGAAAGAGAAGACCAGCCTAAATGTTGTAACATTTTTAATTAGTGAAACCTTTACTTTATTTGCTAAAAACCAAGATTACTTCTGTGTCTGTTAAAATGAGTCCTTCGTTGGAAGACTTTGTAGTGTGTGTGAAAGGGAGATTTAAGGGGCATTAATGAGGGCTTAAACATCTTAAACATGCTAAAATAATCAAATAATGGTATTTTTTAATGGAAGAACTTATATAACCTTTCATTCCCACCACACTGAGTGTGTATGTTTGTGTACCTACGCTTTTTGAAGTTCACTTGAACATAGACTTCCATGGACTCACATCTGCCTTCATCCAGACCCACCCATTCATCCATCCCTACTGCCATGGGGAATTATAGTCCTTTCCTGATAATTCCTGAATAAATACATGTCTCTGAGAAAGGAAATACATGCTCAATTCATGAACACTTCAGTTGCAAGTCCTTTTAATATGGTTCTGTATTTGTTGCAGTGGAGGACTCCTTCCCCTCTGAGTTCAGGGGGTTTTAGGAAAGGGATTTTATTGTCTCCTATAAAAATTACTTAATGTTTTCAGAACCAGTTACATTTTACAGCTCTCAGAGATATGAAAGTTTCCAGGTCAATTCCTACAAGTCCAAGGGGGTGGCAAAAGTTGTTCCTGCTTGGACAAACCTGAGGGCTGTCTGCAAACAGGGCAATCTGGTCCTAACTTAGCACAGCACAGCCTACTCTTATATTTTCTTCTCTGGTAATCCACCACAGGTTTTAATGAATGATGTCCGTAAGTTCTTCATTACCTTCTGTCTAAGGAACCTGTTTGGAGCAAGCAGTGCTTGTGCTCACATAGATGGTGTGGTTAAATTGTTCTCCCTAAATTGCATCTCCGCTTGGGTCTCTAGGAAACGCCTAATTACTATCATAGCTCTGACATTGTGGAGAGATGTCAAGATGTTATGTGGCCACACAGGCACAGGCCACCTGCATGTTCTGTGCACAATAAGCTGTTTTCCTTTTGTTTTTTGCCTTTTCAGGCATTCTTGTATGGCCTCTTGTTAGTGGAAATGAAAGAGCCTTCAAGAGACCTCTGTATTGCCTGTACATTAGTATTAAACAAAGGAAGGCTCAAGATGATTCAGCCAGTCAAAGCAGCTATTTCAAGGCAGGGAGATCAAATGATCAAGTGGAGAGGATGCTGCTGGAAGTACTGAGGCTTTTGATGTTGTGGAACCTTGCCTGTCCTTGGTCATAAACAGATGGCCTGATTTTAGGACTCCTGATCACACAACTACGTTGCCTGTCTTCTTTCAGAGACCATATCCATGGTCATCTTCTGTAGGAGGTTCTTTCAGCTTTAGGCCGTGTTCAAGCCAAATTACCCTCTTGCTTTCCAAGGCCAGCAGCATAAACCAAACCAGGCCAGGGTTAATCCACCCAGCCAAGAGCTCCCCTGGATAAAGGGAACTGCAGTGGAGGGTTCCTGGGGCACATCTCTCAGCATGATACAGCTCTTTCCTTGCAGTCCTCAAGCAAAAAAATAACCCTTCCCCCCTGGCCCTTCAAAAGACCTATTCCTTATGATAGTAATAAAGTACTGATTACTATTAAAAACCCAAACCCTGCAGGAAAGCAGGGAGGGGGAGTTTATGGCCATTGACCTTTTCACTTAGGTTGGTTTACAAAGAGCTGTCTTTCTGTTGCACCACTGGGATTGTACAAGTTTCTTGGCCATGAATGGGAGCTTTGTAGGATTCTACTGTGTGGTCATTCACAGGCAATCTGTTGGTCTTTTTTAGAGATGTTTAATAAGAAAGAAAACCTATCTGAAATACAGGAGGAGGGGGGCGAGCTGAGTATCAGCTAGCGGCGCAATCAATGAGTGAATGTGTTTGGGTCTCCTCCCGGAAGAGAAAGCTTGTTTTAGGAATTTAGCCTGGCACTCGCAGGGTTCTGTTTGTATAGCCCTTTCATTTTAAAACATACATGCAGGCAATTAAGAAGAGATGGCTTGGAGCAGGCACAGGGAGAAGAGACAGGGAGGGAAGGAAAAGGGGAACTGAGGAAAAAAGGACAACTGTTAGAATTGAGAGGAGGGCCACAGTGAGGATGAAACCAGAACCAATGGTATCTTCTCATTCTGTCAGCATCGTACAATTCACTGACTGATGGAAGGGGGCTCACTGGGATGGAGACGTTTTCCTCTGGTCCATGTGGGATGGTGCTTACTCCTTCCCATGCTCAGCTTGGCTAGATGTTGTCTCTCATCTGCTTGTATGCTAAAAGACCTTTTGCTGGGCTGCAAGCAGTCATGGAAATCCAGTGCTGGTCCCCCCGATGGTGTGCCAAGGTGAAAGCAGCTTAGACTGAGCCTCCAGGCACCAAAACTCCATCAATAAAACGTGCTTCATCAGGAATGGCACAGTCTGGAACAAAATCTGGGGGTTTTCTCATTGTTTAAGAACCAAGCACAACAGGGCAGTGGGCAGGGCTGAGATGACTGGACTCCACCACACTGGAGATACAGGGGATGAATACCTTTCAAGCTTGCAGACGGGTCCATAAGGTATTTCCAGAGAACCCAGGCATGACCTAGTTGAAACTGATCTGTGGGATGTTTGTCCACAAGGGGAGAAATTCCTTGGTCTCCTAGAGAGTGTGGAGGTCACCTTTACCTGCTGTTCACACTGGAAGCCAGGCTGCTTCCTGCCTGTCCAAGCACTGGGGTGCTCACTATGCCAGCAGGCAGGCTGGTCCAAGGAGCATCCACAGGGATGGAGAGATGCTGTCAATCTCTCTTGCAAGTTCAGTAAGAAGCTGTCAACACAAGCCAGCTCTTATGGCAAGACCAGCCACACCACAAAAGGCTGCCTTTGGGCTGCCAGAGAAGAGAGGTCCTCTGACAGCCTGTGGTAACCAGAGACTGCTGGCACCCAATGGGAGTGCATTAACTGCTGCACTAGCCAGCCTCCAACAAACCTGCCTCCCCAAGTTAGCCAGCAGCTTCACTTGGACATTGTGCTTTCTCTTTCAAGTTGTTGCTATGAAACATTAAAACAACTACCCCCATTTTTTAATGGTGTGGGGAAAAGTGCTTTCCTATAGCTTGATAAACCACGCTGAGCTCCTTCTATGACGAAGGCAATGTAAGTGCCAAGAACAACCATTAGCTAAGTTCATTTTCTCCATGTGTGTGTGTTTGTATTTGCATTTTAATACATTAATAACATATACACATAAATCTATGTAATTCATCAAACTGTAGGGCTGTATAATTTTCACCTTGCAACATGCGGCTTGTGAAATTCTCTGTATCACCCTGTAGTGATCAAAAAGGGATCTCAGCTGTGCTCTCCTGTCTGTGCTGATAGCACTCACTATCTATAATCTACCTTGGCCTTTACTCCTAAAGAAAATTAGAGACTTAATCTGTGAATATTTACTAAGAACATTTAAGGATAAAATAAGTATAGAGCCTGGGGATAAGAAATGTTCACTGTCCTTCATTGGGGCTTTCAAAGAGCTTAAAGAAAATACCTCCCACCAGCTGGTCTACAAAATGTGTGACTTGTACATTTGTAAACCTGAAAAGTCAACAACCATATATGATGTTAAGATTTGCCAGCCAGAACCCACAAGTCATATACAGAGACGTTTGCTCTGTCCTTGCTAAGTTGAGGACTGGATTTTAGTTGCAACTGGCCTTGTAGAGGAAAACTTTCCGTTAGTATAAGGCCAAAAGCATCAGCCTGTGAACCAGCTGGACGTGGACTTTACTCCAGGGCACTCCAGGGGCAAGAAGGAGGGGACATGGGGGTGTCCCACAACATATGCATAAAGTCCCTAAATTAGATCAGCCCCTGAGCCAGCTAAAAAGTGGCTGAGGGATTATCAATGATCTGGATGAGGGCATTGCATGTGCTCCAAGTCAGTTTGCAGACAACACCGGACTGGGAGGGAGTGTTGATCTGCAGAAGGTTGGGAAGGCTCTGCAGAGGGATCAGGACAGGCTGGATCGACAAGCCAAGGTCAATTGTATGAGATCCAACAAGACTCAGTGCTAAGTCCTGCACTTGGGTCACAACAACCCCCTGCAACACGACAGGCTTGGGCAGAGCACCTGGAAAGCTGCTCATGGAAAATGGCCTGGGGGTGCTGATTGATGATTGCTGAACATGAGGCAGTGTGTGCCCAGGCAGCCAAGAAGGCCAACAGCATCCTGGCCTGTACCCTGGAGCTATTTAGAAGATGTGCATATGTGGCACTTGGGGACATGGCTTAGTGATGGACTTGTCAGTGCTGGGTTGAAGGTTGGACTTGATAATCATAAAGGTCTTTTCCAACCTCCACAGTTATTAGGGCCTGGGCTGGAGATAAGCAGCTGTGAGGTCTCTACCCATGGTGTCTGCCTCAGGAAAGCCATTGCTCTACATCTCTGGGGAGAGCTAAGGAGAAGAAGGGAGGACTTGGAGCCAAATCCTCATTTGGGTCCTGTCGGACCTCTCAGAAAAGGCCAGGGCCCTCTTGAAATGCTTTATTCCTAGAGATACATCAGGGAAATGCTGGTGTCTCTTTTTCAGGGTTTCTGAGGAGCTGAACCGGAGGCCAAAACAAACGTGGGATTGCTATCAATGGCTCTATTGAGTGCTGGGGCAGGCACAGCACAGAGCTGCAGGACACAGACATTGAAATGAGGGGATCTGTCCAACCCGTGGATCTGTAGGATAATAAAGTACTGGGGAAAGGGGGGAAAGGATGGAGAGGTTGCCGTTGAAAGGGTGGAAATTGCACAGATTCGGAGTTTCCACTCAGAAGTTCTTATAAGGTGCGAAGTTTGGCAGAGCTCTGTGGCTCCCATGGTAACCTGCAGAGGATGGAGCCAGGATGCCTGGGGAGAAAGATGGAAGTGGTATGGTTTAGAGTCCTGGTGGCCGTCCCCTCGTGTACGTGAACTGGAAGCCTCTGGGGTGACGCAGAATGCAGGGAAAACACCACAGACCCTGCCAACATCTCCTGCCCCTGGGGCACGGGAGGCTGGCACGTGTGAGGTCTGCCCTGGGTGCAATCTTGCCTCCAGCATCACCTTTTACCCCTGCTCATGGAGTTCACCAGCAAAAACATAGCTCTGTGACCTGCAGACAGCTTCTGATGGCTGCATGCACACACGGAGGGCAGCACTTCAAGCATCTCCACCAAATACTTGCCTGAATAACCCACCTCCAGCTTTCTGCATGCTGGTGCAGAGGCCTTGCTGCACTGCTGGCAGCTGCCTTCCCTGAGCTCCCAGCCAAGACAAAGGGAAGGTAAAGAGATGTGAAAAGAGGTAGGAACAAAGTATTGACAGGATAATGTGCCTTGCTGCAAGGATAATATGCAAGGCACCACGGATCACTGGAGGGAGCCCAGCAAGATCATCCCTTTTGCAAACAGGCTGCAGGTACCAGCCAGTTACATCTCTGCCATGTGAACTGAGCACACTCTTCTGAAGTCTTGGTCCTGGGGACCTGCTTTCCTTCTGCTTCTCCAAAAGGACAGGGCCAGAAGGAGGTTGTACTTGGGCAGGAAGAACAGCCTGGCCAGGACGTAAGCACATATCCTGCATTAACTCTCCATCACATAATGACTGCTGGATATGTTGTTCAGTGCCTCTAGGCAGAAGTGCTGCTCAGGAGAACATCAGCATGTACTACACTGTTAGAGGAAGCTCAGGTTCCTCTTCTGCAGCAACCTTCCTACTGTATAGTTCAGTCAGACTCAGCTTGTTTCTGAACAGACACATCACTGGGAGTGTTGTTGTTGCTACAGTCAAGGGATGAGGTGTAGGCTTGAGGGACTGTGCCCAGGAAAAGTCATGGATACCCCTGCTTTCCACAGCCCTGATATGATGGGACAGATCTGGAAACAGAAGTGTCTTCTCCAAGTGTACTGAGGCTTGGAAAATGAGCACGCTACTTGAAGAGCAATCCTTCAGGGCTTTCCTTCTCTCCTAATGGCAGTTGACACTGCTTGGGTTCCAGCCCTGACTGTTGTCCTGCACCTAAGTGATGAGAGCAGCCTGTGGTGTGCACACAAGCTCAGGCTGGCCTTGGGGAAGGAAACAGAGGGACTTGCACTGCTGGGATGCACTCAGTGTGTGTGTGTTGGTACAGTGCACAGCCCAGGCTATGGCTCATCCCAGAGCCAGGCCAGCCCAGCGAAAGCCAGGAAGAGCCCTGGGATGACAGAAGGAGCTCTCAACTCTTCATCTGACTACGGCTTTTGTGAGTCAGGTTGTGTTTGCATAAACTGGACCTGGTTGCTAGCTTCAGGTTTTCCTGCCCATAACCACTATGCCTTTTAAGGCTTTTAGCAGAGCCATAATAGACATTATTACTGGCGACTCCAGCTCTGCCTTACTGTGGGCATATCCTGGATGGAGCAGCCAGCGTGTGATAACACTGGGGAATAAGAGTATTTGGGCAATTTTTCTTCTTTTGACAGCACTTGAATTACAAGAGATTCCAGTA
>NW_009920388.1:0-16820 GCF_000696875.1 Nestor notabilis | reverse complement strand
AAGGCAGAGGGAATGGATGTGTAAAGAGTGATTTTTTTCTAAAGCAAATATTGGAGAGGGTGTTTGGAGTGAAAGCTTGAGGAAGAAATTTGACCCATGTCCCATAGAACCATAGAATCATAGACTAGCTAGGGTTGGAAAGGACCTTCAGAGCTAGCAATGCCACTTTGACACCACAGACATTCTACAGCCCGACAGCTAGGGAGGGAAGGAGTTCAAGAACTCATTTCTTTCATGCAGAAAGCTGTGTTTTCTTTTCAAGCAATGGACAAGGGAAAAAGGCAGAAAGTCTTTAGTAACCCACTGGCTGACAGGTTTCTATCCACTTCTATTGAGTAAAGGGATATTCACCAACACATCTTATCCAAATGCTGAGTCTCCCAGGCTGAGGTTGTGCCCTTATCCATAGCCCTGAATCTTTCCTCAAGGGTTTGGTGAATAGTGGATGGAAAGTGCCCCCCTTTGCTCTACGGCAGGAGCCTTTTGGGTAAGCCCATGACATAGACCTTATGGAGGAGTTGTTGATCTTCAAAGCCTGCAGTTGTAACGAAGCAGAAAGCCTCGTTTGACTCTAACTCACATCTTTTCTTAATACATATAATTCTTTGTACATTCTTTATACATATAATGTATAAAGAAAATATAATGGAGATCAGAACACGTGCCATATCCCACATCACCAGAGAGCTGCAAGACTTTCTTTGGGGGGACATTGCTGTGCCACAGCACAAGAGTGAGCTGCTCTTGACCCAAAGCAGTGCACTCCAGCTGGCACAGAGGGGATAGCTATACTTTGGCAAGGGGGTAGTTTGCAGCAGCTCATGCAAACATCCTTTCCAGGTTCAGTTCAGAGTTTCAAAGCCTATTGCTCTTTTTAAGCAGCTCAAATTCACCTGTCAGACCTTCCCTGGGGTAAATAACCATCACTTCAGAGCCCTGCAGCACAGGCTGGTACCTCTGCCACTTACAGCAGGGAAGCACAACTGCCGGAGGACTGAGTGCTGGGAAAGGGGGGACTGCCTCAGAGCATAAAAAGACATGTTGGACATTTATGTCTGTCGGAAAAGAAATGTCAGAGCAACAAAAGAAAATCCAGATGTGCTGCATTCACATGGTGACAGGCTAATTGGAGACAGCCCCACCTGATTTCTCTTGCTGTTTATTGAGTGAGGGTTTTCTCACCGTTAGAGCATCTTTAGAAGAAAACACTATTCTTGCATTTGATTTTCTTTGAGAATTACTGGTTTTATTACTGTACCTTCAGCAAGATTTCCTAATAAACTTGAGGCCTTTTAGCTCAGCTGGAGTTTTGCCACGGACTTCTGCAAGGACACAAACTTGGCTTTTCCCAAAGGGCTGAGGATAGGGCTGGAAGGCAGTGGCCTTACAGCAGTGTGTCTCCACAGATGCCCTCATGTGCTGCAGAAGCTGCAATTACAGCAGTGCAGAGTTGCTGTCACGGTTATATCAGTGCATTTCTATCTCTCCCTGGGCACAGAGCAGTATCTTGAAGTCAGGCACAGGATTAATTCAAAACCCTCCTGGTAAAGTGCAGCAAACAACGGGAAGCCTCTCTGGGATTGGGAGCTCACCAAACAGGCACGTATCTTTCCCTGCTTGCGCATCTCTTAAGAGAAAGCTTTTGATTTCCCAGTTTATTTTAACAAGGCAAGTCAAGAGAGGTTTTAATTAAGCATCTAACAGCCAGTACATTGCACAGCTGTGTGCTCCAGTGGGGAATCCAGCCCCTTTCCAGTTAAACTCAGACACCTGCAGCTGCTTTGTGGGTCCCACTTACGTACCTGCTGCCCCTGGGGCTGTCACATCAGGAAGGCTTGTCCCCATGTAGACAGCAAACTCGGTCCTGAGCTGAGCCAGAGGAAGGCAGATGCATGCAAAGCCCACGACACCTCTCATTTCCCCCCTATGAATAAAGAAAACCATCCCAGCTGCATGGCTGGTCCCTGTGCACACAGAGAAAAGCTGATGAAATGGGTTCCAGCATCATCAGCACGAATTAATTTCAGGCATTTCTGGAATTTCAACTATTCATTAAGCAGCTGTGCCCTGCCGTAGGCACTAAGGGCCGGCGAGAAGCAAGCTGATAGCCCAGCACAGAAAGATACAGGAGGAAAGGACGAGGCCAGGCTGGCCCCATCCTGGTGCTGCCTGCAGCCTCCTGCCCATCTTATTGCCACCCTGCCAGCACCTCAGGGCTTCTGCAGGTACCTCTAAACACTGAGAGGGACCAGGTAGTAATACACCATCTTTGTCCCTTTAAATCTTGCTCTTAGGGACCATCTGAGCCTGAGGAAGATGGTGGCTGAGCAAACCCACTGGCTGTCCCGAGGCCGGAGCTGCCTGTGTGTGACAGCAGGCACGTAAGCTTGGTGGCCTGTCAGAGAAGACAGTTCTCTAAGGTGTGGAATGGGAAAAAATAAAAAGAGATCAGTCCCCGTCAAGGTTTTCAGTGGTGTAATAAAAGTCCCTGTGTCCTGGATGCCAGGGAGGTCTGGAGGAGGGGGAAGAGAGGCTGAAAGTGAATTAAATGGGCCTTTCAGGAGCAGAGAGAGCACTTAATCTTCTCAGCCCATTTAGCGCAGATGCTGTTGAAGCCTCCCTGCTATGATAGCCAGCAGAGCTTGGCCCACATTGTCTTTTGCAGACACCGTGCAGTCCCAGAGGAGCGCTGAGCTTGTGGAGAGGAGCAGAGCAGGAAGGGAAGGGTGTGTGCTGGCTTGAGAACTACTGATCAGCTTAGATACACAGGGTTTATTTGGGAGCACGATGTATCCAGGAGCATAGGAACAGTATGCACCTTACCTTGGGATGAAACACAGTGTTCATCTCAGCTCTTGCATATTTCTGTGCCAGGTTCCCCCACCTATGAGCAAGATCAGCTATAAGGTGGGGTCATGGGGGAGCATAAGGCTGGACATTGGAAGTATTTGTGTCTGAAATGACATGTCGTCACCAATGATGCCAAAAGGGACCAAAGCCTGTAAGGGTGGGTCAGAATACAGCCTGAACCCAAGCAGAAGGAAGAAACAGGCAGACACTTGTGTTCTATGGTCAGGGCACAGGCAGTGCTCTGGGCAATGCCAGTAGGGATGAAGGGTACAATACAGCTGCTGGCAGATGTTCAGCTGTGCCCTTATCCCACAGAGGCATCAGAACCCCCTGCTCGTCACTGCTCTGTTTCCTGACCACAGCATCCTCCACTTAGACCACTTGCCTCACCCGGTGCATGTTCAGGACGCTCTGGTACCCATCGCTGCAGAGAGGCGGGAGCAGGATGAAGACCCCAGAGGCACAGGCTGGCATTCTGCAAGCCTCAGCCATGACCACAGCTTTCCCCAGCTCTCCTCTTCATTGCTATTCCCTTGATCCACGGTTATACTGATAGCAGCTGTGCCCCAGATGTGCCTCTGAGTGTCTATAGCTCTCAGTAAAAGGGTTTTACCCATGTTATCACCAGTGCTTCTATAGCACAGATCTCTCCCATTACCATACCCCAGCAACTCAAAAGCATCTCTGGTGTTTTCTACAACTGTTGTTCTGGCTTCAGCAGTGAAAAACACTTTACTCCTCTGCTCAGCCCTAGAAAAGAGACAGACCCAAACCCTGCTGCTGCAGCAAGTGATTAAAAAAAGTGCTCAGTATCTGCAGGACCTGCTGACACCCCAGCACAGGGTGTTTGCACAGGGTGCAGCCTAAGAATCACCTCTGAAAGACAGAGAAACTTCTTAGGAGTTACACACCAGTACATTCCTTAGGAAATGCATTCCCAGCTCAAATACAAGCTGCTTTTCTAGGAAAAACATCCCCAAGTGCTTCTTCTCTGATAAGAATACAAATGAGTAAATAGCAGGCTGAGATGAGGAGAACAACCCATCCCTCCTCCAGGCACCCTGGGCTCCCATATGCTCACTTAAAACCCACCAGAGGCAGCTCCTGCTTTACACAGGGCAGAGGCTAAAGGTGGGCCAGTGCAGCCCTTCACAGCTGAGCCTGCCTGGCTCATCAGCAGGGCTATATAAGCTCAGGATCATCAGGTACCTCTTCCTCTTGTATAAGGAATTAGGTGATGGGGGAGAGAAGTAATTTTTGTCAGGTTGATGGTGTACAGTTCTAGAACCAGGGAAAATTGTGCTGAAGTGCAGTGGAGAGGAGGAGTACTAGGAATAGCCTAAAAATAAAAGGACTTAAAGGAAAGCTATTCCTTAAACAGTTAGTAGCTACAGCCTAGGGTCAGCAGTGACTTCTACCTCAGGCCGTGTGAACTAAGAACATTAATTGAGCCTCCTGGGTATGTAAGCTTCTTATCTACTTATGCACAGTGCTTTATCTGGGCTGGAAAAGAAATGAGATTATTAGCTACTTTTAATGAACAGCAGTGGGGTGTGCATGCTCACCTGCTCCTTGCTGGAAGATGCTTCCTTCTCTCTGCTTCTTTTAAAACTATCAGCTTTTTCAGCTATGAGCTGAGACTTCAAAAGGGGTTTGGGTGTCAGGAAGGGAGATGACTACTATTTATCATTTATAGGCTGAGGGTGCTCACAAAGCTTCTGCTTCACTCCTTAATTCTACAGGTGCTTCTTGGTGTCTCAGATCTGACATCTCAAAGCTGTTGTGTGGGGCTTTTCGTGCCTTGCTTAAGTGACTCCCTATTTAGCAAGGCAGCCTTTGGAACCCCTTCCCTTGGCACCTCGTTGTGCTCATGTTCAGTATCTGGGGTGTGCATCACAAAGGGAAGGTGGATGGGCCACAGCCCCTGGTGGGCACAGAGACCTCGAAGATGGGCATGATGAGGTGGAGGTTATGCTTTGGGGAATCTAAGTGCAAGTTGCAGGCCATGAAAGAGCCCCTGTAAGACCCAAGTTCCTATGTTGGAGAGCAGTGAGCACTGGTCTGGGTTATGCTTATACCTTGGTGCCCCAGTTGGCTTGGGGATGGGTTTTGCTGGCAAAACTACCCACAGTTTTGCTGGCAAAACTACCCACAGTTTTGCTTCATGCTCTTTAGGGAACATGGGAAGTAAAGCACTGAAATCAGCACCATGCTGATGCCAGAGCTGCCCTTTTCTGTTTGCCACCGACAGACGTGCTGGCTCACCATTCCCAAGGGCCTTGTGCCTGGAGGAGGAAGCCGATAAGGAAGAGCCTGTCTGCAGATTAAAATCCCCTGGCCTGGAGTTTCCCAAGGCAGTCTGTCGCCAGCAAAGGGCTCATGGGAGCCCTGTCTTCCCTTCCAGACCAACCCTGCCTGTTACCCCGCTGCTGGCATGCCTCCTGAAATGATCCTTGCTCCATTTGCCCTCATGATCCAAGAATGACTTCCACCAGCTGCTGCCTGTTCTTCAGTGTCTCAGCAAGCTGTGTTTGCTTTTCAGATTCGCTTTCCTGATTGCTTTGAAAGACAGATGCCCTCTGCCCCTGCTCCCTTTAACAGCCATGGTTTTTCTTGCTGATAGGGGGCTAAAAACATCTTTCCTGTTACAAATGTGCCCTTTCAGTTGCTTTCTGGCTCTAAGTGGTGTTGCTTTGTTGTTTCTTTTTGGAAGCTGATCCTCATTTATTGCCCTCTTCTCTGTAAGCTGCTAATGCTGGCCAGGAGAGATGGGGTTATTTCCCCTATCCTAAGCTATACTTCCTAAGTAAATTACACCTGGATCCACTGCTAACCTTACACATGCTGTACTTGAGAGATGATTCCAGTCACTACGGGGGTTTGAGAGCACTGCAGGGCTTTCTCCTTGCCTTCCCTTTGTGTTTGGACCTGGAGGCTAACTGGGAACCTCAGCCGTGGGAAACCAGCAGTGCTCTGTGGCTTGGCCAGAATGATTTCTAAGCAGGAGCAGGCTGAGATGCAGAGGTAGAGCAGGTCCCAGAATAGGGTTCTCACCTGGGTTCAACGCAGGGATTTGGTCAGTCCTTGTCCCTGCAGAGACCAAGCACACCATAAAGCTGGCCAATGATGGAGCTAGATGCAGACACGTTACAGCTCTGGTTCCTGGCCCTGATCCTGCTCTAAAAGGCTGGTTCTTCCCAAAATCTTTCCTTCACTTTAGCTCCATTCTCAGCTCAGTTTGTCAAAGCTGCTTCTCCTGCTGCATCTAAGAGCTGATCTAACATCCCTCTCACATGTCTCCTCTTTTCCCTGCTTAGCTGCTTTTGCCCATAGGAAAGCAAGGGGTGGGAATCATAAACCCTCTAACTGAGGATCTCAGGGTGGTTTGCAAAACCCACTGTGATGCTGCTTGTTCTGGTGGTGGGAAAATAGAGTCAGTGAGCAGCGACGGGGTTCATGTGAGCTTCTAGTATCAAAAGCCTGGCCGTGCTGGAGCAGAACCAGCTAGAAGGATCTCTGGTGCACATCCCACCTTTCCACCTGCCCGCTTTACCCCACCAACCAGCCCCTCAGTACAGAACAGGCTGTGGTTGGCAGCTTTGCACCAGAGCCTTGTGGTGCCAACCCCTGGGATGCTGACGATTGACACAAAGTGGGGAGGGAGCTCTTAAAATGCTGGGAGGAGGTTGGCACAAGGCAAAGAAACGCAGCAGTGAGAAGGCTCTTTTCCAAACTTATATATACGATTTAAATAATAAAACCCCACCAAAATCAACCTCAAAAGCTGGAGCTCGAAGGAACGAAGCTGCTGGAGTTTTCCGAGAAGGCTCCCAAGATGCACAATGGGAACATCTGTACCTCGGCCGGCGCCTTGGAAGGGTCTCAGGCCGCAGAGCGGGGCTGGCGTCAGCCGGCTACAGCCCTGCCTTGATGCCGTGCTCTTCCCCCCCTCTCCAAGCCCTGCCTCGGCACGGCTCCTCCTGCCGCCCCGCAGCAAGCCGTAAATCCCCCTTCCCACCTCTCCTCCTCCGCCGCGGGCTCTGCGGGTTTAGAGCAGCCGAGCATCCCGTGGCTGGAGCAGGGGAGAGGGAGGTTTCGTTGGCCCTGGGAACAACTGTGCTCTGTGCTGCCAGTGAAAGGCAGTTTCATAAGGCTCTTGCTCAAAACGGCCCCTTATCGGGATCAGACCCGCTCCTGGGGATGGGGAGAGGCCAAATAGGTGCATACACATATAGTGTCTTGGTCCTGGCACGGGTGTGTTCCAGCCTCAGGGGATGCAGCTGGGATGGGTCCTGATCCTGGCTGTGACGGCTGTCGGGGTTGGGAGATGGCTGGCTGTCCCCCTGCCTTCATACCCGGTGCCTGCTCCCGCCGAAGGGGTGAGCGTGTGTACCAAAATCCCTTGGCAAAGCCCCGTGGGATCCTGCTACAGCAATCCCCATGCATGGAGCTGTCGGGGGGTGAAATGGGTCCCCTGGGGAAGGCAGAAGTAGCCTGAGATGGGGGATGCTTTTTGAGGCAGTTTAAGGGAAATCTCTGTCCCCTTAAGCCCATTCCCCACCAACTGCTTCATCTTTCTCTCTCCCTGAACCTACTGCCCTGTCTCCTCCCAGGGGACTCGGTGCTTGCCTGGTGCCAACAAAGGAGCTTTGAGAGGAGACAGAATCTCCCTGTGCCAGGTTTAGCCTGCTTCATCCTGGCTAGCATCCATGCAGGACAACCCAAGGCTTGGGGACAGAGGAGGGACAGCTTTCTGGATGCTCGCCTCTTTGTGCCCATGTTCGTCCATCAGAGTATGAATTCACGTAGAATTCTTTGTGAACTTGGGAAACCTGATGAAATGGGTCAAAACCAGACACCTTCTGTGTCCTGAGCTACAAGTAAACATTGAGAACATATTCATAGTCAATATAGCGTGGGCTACAAAAATAACTCCTTCATAAGGGAATAATCCGAGCTTACACGATGGTAACTTCTAGAGATGGCAGGGCGTGTAGCTTTACTGCAGTGTTCTTCCTTACTTATGTGCTAACATGGGATTTTATTTGCAGGGTTGAGGGCAGTGGATTATCAAGTCCCTGAGAACGAAGGGGCAAGTCTGTCTCCTGCCTAGAGGTGAAGGTTTCCATTGGGAGGATTCAGCAGGGAGGAAAGTGCCATTCCTAGAGGTGAGATGAATGTGTGTCTGTCCAAGGCAGGAGCATCATTTGACCATTAAAGAAGTACTTGGGATTGAATTCACCATATAATGGGTTGGTTTGGCCAAGCTTTCCTTCAAAGAGGGTGACCTGGAAGATCAAAATCAGGCTCTGTAGGCAGCTGTTGTGTTCATGTGCTCATTCTTCACATTCATCCACAAAATGAGAGATGCTCTGGAGGCCTCTGAGTGCCATTTTGCCCTTTTTTACATCTTTTTATTGGAGCCAGTGATGCCAGAGGCCAAGAGGATGATTCCTACCTCCTTCTGATGTTAGCTTCTTGAGGCTCATTGGCAATGTGTCTCCCTCCAGGACATTTGGGCTGCTGATGCATAACATAACAGAATTTCTTCCATGTTATTTCCAGCTCAATCTGCCCAGGGTGTGTATGTATATGTATATATACACAATTAAAAATGAAAATATAAAAATAACAATAAAATTAGGAGCAGCCCCTGGCCTTTTGTGGCTCAGACCCTGACATCTGGACAGCTCTGCAGGACCTGGAGCAGTGAGTCTCCCTGTACATGGGCAGGACTCAAGGTTTGCCTGGGGCCAGGCTGAGATGAGCAGCAACAAGAAACCATTTTTGAAGCAGCTTTTTCACCCAGAACTGCATATTAATGCCATCTTAAAAAGACAACAAATGCTGCTCTGTGTGGTTCTGGCTTTGATCTTTTCCTTCATTCTTCTATTTTAAGTTTAAGGGGGACACTGGCATGTGCTATGGGGCCCCCGCAAAGTGACCTTGTGTGACTTGGCCCCTGAAGTTGCCACTCACAGCTGGGATCCCCATGTTATAAAGGCAGAAGTGGTTTCTAATAAAAGAGAAAGTCTCCATGCTGGCCAGGTGAAGGCCAAATGCAAACAGTGACCCCCCAGGACGGCAGACCCCAGTGCTGACCTGCAGCAGCCCTGGCTATTCCTTCCCTGGGTCCATGGATGCCCTGCATCCCTGTGCCATTGCATTCCCTTTCCCACGGCAGGGCTCCTGCCTAATGGAGGCAGCTAATGCTGCTTTATGCCCACTGATTTACATTTCTAAGTGAATGCATATCCTCCTAGTAACACCCATTTGTGTTAGCTTGAGACCCCAGTGCTGACCTGCAGCAGCCCTGGCTATTCCTTCCCTGGGTCCATGGATGCCCTGCATCCCTGTGCCATTGCATTCCCTTTCCCACGGCAGGGCTCCTGCCTAATGGAGGCAGCTAATGCTGCTTTATGCCCACTGATTTACATTTCTAAGTGAATGCATATCCTCCTAGTAACACCCATTTGTGTTATCTTGTCTTCCTTCTCATCCCCCCCCTTCCCCCCCCAATCCCCCGGCACCAGAGCTGCAGAGCTGTGTCTGTACATGGGTTTTTAGTGATGGTTGTGGGTGGTTAGTTGCTATTTTACTCAGACGCATTCATTGTGGAATTGCCTTTTTGTCCTTCCCATCTTCTCTTCCCGTCTTGGGGATGGAAACCACCTTCACAGTGGTAGAAATGTAAAATCCTGAGGGATTCCGATAGACCTGGGATACGGGAGGGAGGCCAGTGCTTGCATTATGTTAGAGACACAGACCCCGAAGACCCCAAAACCCGCAGGGATTTAATTGAGCCATGCAAATGGATTTCACACCCTTTTGTGCTTGTGACCTGCTTGAAACACACGCAGGAATCCAGGGCAGAGCCTGGCCCCGTCCCGTCCCCAGCCTGCGAGGGGAAACCAGCAGCCCGAGGGCACCATCTAGTGAACAGCCGGGACGAACAGACCTGGAATGGGCAGGAGTGGCGTGAAAACCTTGGAGTTGGGGGGGATCCCAGGGGGTCAGACCGGAGGAATGGAGAGACACGTTTTGTGCTTTCCTTCCACTCCAGCTGGTTTTTAGTGTTCTCCATCAAGTTCCCCAGAGAAGCACCTTCAGCACGCTCCATCCATCGCAGCAGAGATGTTGGCCTGAGGCAGAGCACGTTTGCTGTTCTGCCCTGGTCAGGTAGCATTGGAAACATGACCTGATTTTGTTTTGTTGTTTGGGGAAGAAAGTATTGAAGGGTTTATTATTGAGGGGTCTGGGTGTGTGGGAGTGACTGGGTAGGGCAGGTCTGAGCTGAAACCTCCCTTTTGAATTAGAGAATTGAAGCCCCACCGTAGGTGCTCTAACATCTCCCCATCACCCTCAGGGGGAGATGGTAGGGGGAAAAACAGGCTGGAAGACTACAGGTTTGGTGCAGAGCTTTAAGCTCCCTGAGATAATGCAGCATTTAGGGATGAAGGCAGCATGGTGCCATGCCACACTGCTGCTGCTCCCAGTGCTGGGGGCTGAGCTGGGGCCTCTCCCCACATTGCCTTACTGGGAATTGCACACTTTGCCAGCAGAGAGCTGGCCTGAAGCCTGTTCCCCAAGGAAAGGAATTCCTGCAGCCTGAAAGCTGTGCCTCTGTATGCTCTGCTGTTGTCCCCAGCTCCCAGTCTGCCTCCTGCAATGTGCCCTCATGCCCACTGACCCCAGGACCAGCCCCTAGTCCCCACAGCCGTAAGATCAGTGGGTGCTTTTGATGTGGCTCGCAGAGGGCTATCACTAAGGCTTGGGCTTATGCCCACACATCTGACCCTATATGTTCTCAGAGCCTTTTCCCTGGATAGGTGCTAGAGGAGAGAATCCCAGGCCAGGAACAAGGAAAGGTGACGTTTCTGAACAAGACCACAGCAGAAACCAACCCCTTAGCTCCTCCTTTACCCAGCAGTGCCAGGGAGCACCCAATGTGCCCCCAGCACTGCACCCGCAAACCTTTCCTGCCCTAAAGGTGGCATCTTCAGCAGCTCAGGGTCCCCATGGTCCCCTGGCATCCAGCCTCCAGTGCAGTGCAGAGTGTGTAGTGCCTGTTGTGGTGTTCCCTTGCCATGCTGGGGGTGAGCCTGGCACCCAGGCTGCCTGCACAGTGGGATGCAGCTACAGCCAAGCGGGAATAGGGTTCTCCTCAGGGGCTTCCTTGTGTTGTGCCTGCAGCAAACCCTTCCCAAGCATCCAATGCATTCATGGAGCAGGGACCAAGGGGTACTCGAGCCAGGCCACCCCACCACATCCGGCTCATCCTTTGCACCCCTCTTTGGGGCCAGCTCCCTGGGGAGAATGGAGCATAGCAGGAATTGTGCCTTTTCCTCTCCCATGCAGACAGTCACGATGGTTAAGTGGCTTGTTTTTCATTAGGAAAAGGCTGTTGCTAGGCCACCCTGGTCCCTGGCATTGGTCGGGAAGGGGTTTTGCAGCCAATCCGGGAGGCTGTGCCTGCAGTTCCGCACACGTACACACATGCATACGCACACATGCACACGCACACCCCTCTTGCAGCCGAAGTGCTAAGCAGCTGCCAGATGTGCCTATTCATTCCCACATCACACCTATTTGCTTCTCCGGGCCAAGCAGGTTATTAAGGCTCCTGAGATTCTAATTGTTAGTTGGCTGTGAGGTTTCTGCCTTCTGATTTAGGCACAGGGTGTAGAGCAGAGGGGTGAGGGTGAGTGGGGGTACCGATGGGTTGGGGGTACAGGGAGGCTGGTTCCTCCCTCTACTACAACCAGTTTGGTCTCTGATGGTTTGCCTGAACGAAGCTTCTGCTCTCTGCCTGCAAACAGGGTGAATAGTCCCTCTGGGTCCCCACAGCAAGGGGACAGACTGCCACAGGTCATGGGCTTGCTCCAGGCTGTTATTAGGTACCAGCTTTGCTCCACCCCAAGGCATTTGTGGTTTACGTACCACTTCAATCACATGTAGTGTGATAACCAGAGCCAGCATCCAAGGAAACTGGGTGCTTGATATGGAGATGCTGCTCCCAGCCATGGTCCATGTGCAAACAGTCCTCGGCAGATGGGATCGGTGCTGGGCCATGCCAGGCACTGGTGATGCAGGGCTGGAGGGTCAGACACATCTCCTGGTACAGCTATTCTGCTATGGTGCGATCTTAAGCACCCTGTGGGTGTCAAAGACCCACCCAGCAGAAGCAGAGCTCTGGCTGCATGGGCAAGGCAGGGTGTGAGCAGAGCCCAGGGTGTGAGCAGGATGGGAGCATCCATCCATCCATCCATCCACTTTTCCAGCTGCTGGTAGGAATAGACACCAAAACATACAGAAAACCATGGACAATCCAGATGAAACTCAGTTTCTGAGTGTCCTCCATGAAAACCCACATGTAACAGGAGGGAAGCTTGCTAAAAGCAAGGGAAAGCATTGAATTGCCATCTGCTGCTCAAGGAGAAGCTGTTGCTAGACAGAAGTAAAAGCCATCGCCACCGGCTCCCATTGGCTCAGCCCCACTCCAATGATGGGCTTATCAGTTACCTGCTCTCGCAGCTGGCTGGAAAAAAACCCCTCATTTGACAGTGTTTTCCCTCTGATAAAAAAGCCCATTGCTGGATTCGTGGGGTTGGGTTAATCATTACTCGGGGGTGGGGAGATAACAGATTCTTCCATAATCAGGACATTCAGCGTAAATGGTGAGCCAGCCCTGCACTCCTTTACCCGCCTAAAGGTGCTCAGCCTCCCAGCACAAGTGATGGACCAGGGAGAAGGTTGGCTGCTCTCAGCCATAGCATGTAGGTGAATATTCAGAGCCACCTATGAGGATCCTGATTAGCTCCTGAAGGGCTCACAGGGTGCAAACAGGGGAATGTTGCTGTTCAGGTTATTCCCAGCAAATATCATTTCATTGGCAGGGAGCAGATTGCCACCACCCCTCATCATCCATCCATCAGGCAGTTTGCTCATCAGCAACCCTGCTTTGGGGGGCTGCAGTGCACAATGTCGGCGTCTTTCCAGCCCTTCAGATATTATATAAACAGGGGTTGATCCCCTAGATTTATGCCCCAAGAGCTGGAGATCACAGCATAGAGCAAAGCTTGCAGGGCATGAGAGCACCAAAGAGCAGCTGCCCTTTGGCTGCCTTGAAATCCACCTTTAAAACAGAGGGGGTCTTTCAGCAGAGGGATTAAATCAGCATGGTGGCAAGGGGGCCAAGCTCTCAGAGGCAGCCTGGGGCTTTCCCAGCACCTCATGCCACTGTGCAAGCCCAGGAGGGCACACAGGCAGCCATGCAGGCAGGCTGGGGAGCTGCATTGAGGGGAAAAGCTACCCTGCAGCGCAGGGGATGAGATTGGAGCCCAGCCCAGGCTTACTTTTGGAAGTGGGTCTCCTGGAGTGTTTGGACAGCCAAGACTTCAGAAATGAGGTGGGGTTTGTCCCCAGTTACACCTTCCCTCTTGGCTGGCTGTGCAAGGCAGGCTGAGTCAGTCTTGCGCAGCTTTCTCCAGCCTCACCCCAACACCCGTGTGACACATCGAGCCACCACACGGCTTAGGACAAGTCACTGCTATGTGGTGGCAATACAGGGGGGGATGACATCAAGCTGGTGTCAGATGGAGCTGCGGGGTGCCCTGTGCAAGCTCCCCACACACCTACATACCCCCAAGAGGATGTAGTTATATGGGCTGGGTTGTATGACCATAAACAAAGCATCCCTCTGCTGTGCTCTTCCTCTGGGTCTGCTTTCCCAGGAGCGTAAGACAGTGCTTTGGGGTGCCACCATGTTCTGGTGGTGGGTCTGCTGAGCTTTTACCTTTCCTACAGCTTTGCTTCCCTCCTGCCACCCAGGGAGAGGTGGAAACAGCAGAGAGGAGGAAACAGAGAGAAACCTGTGCTCCTCCTGTACCCCCTAGGCTCTCATCCTTCCCATACCCCACTGGGTCCTGCTGGCATTGCACGGCATCATGCTGGGGCTTGCAAGGAGGGTGGTGCTGTGTTTTACAGCTTGTTGGATCAGGAACATGTCTGGGATGAACTGGCATGAGCAGGAGTCAAAAGACCTTCCGTGGGACCATGTTTCCTACCAGGTCTGGTGCAGAGTGCCTGGACCACGAGCTCACAGCGCAGCACAGGTTGTTGGTATTTCTGTTGCAGGATGGTTGTGCTTGGGCCACCGGGAGGTCAGAGCTTTTTAGACATGTCCAACATCTTTAGAAGCATTTCTGAGCTGTCACCAGCTTCCCCTGCTGGGCAGGGAGGAGTTAAGATGGGAAGTGCAAGATGTGTCTTGTAATGGCACCGATGTGTGCGTCAGGTGTGCCTGCATCACCCAGCTCCTTGGCCACTTCCCAAGGCTGGGGCTGAGCTCTCCTTCCCTCCCTCTGGGTGCTGGGAAAGCCTGGGACCCGTCTAACCTGGCCATGGGGGACACGGGCTCCACTTCAGTGCTGGTTGCTGGACCTTGGCTATCCAGTGCCCTAGTGACTCCCCATGTCCAGCCCCAAACCCCACTCTGGTGCTCCCACAGGTACATCTATGTACCTCCATATGTCACCCGTGGAGCATCACCCCGTCCCCACACTATTACAGCAGCTCACACTGCAGCTCAGCATCATTCCCAGCCCACAGAGCAGGCCCAGCTCTCACTCCCAAACCCTGCATGCAGGGATGCTGATGTGCAGGGTGGGCAAATCCCAACGCTGCTTCCCCCTTCACACTGGGAGCTCCCAGAGCTGGGACAGCCCAGCTGCTGGAAGGTGACACAGCACAATGCTTTCTCTTGCATTGGGCTTTCTGTAAGCTAAGCCCACCCCCTGCTCCTCCAACCTTCTTCATAGGGAAGTCCCCAGAGCAGAGGGGAGCAGCCCATACGCCAGAGAACTGCCACCATGGTACACGGGCATAGGTTTGCCAACCTCATCCCTGCCCTCTCCCTCCTGGAGAGCTGCCCGATCAGATCACACAGCACATACACAAGGGTTTAGCAAGACCAATTTTTAATTCAGAATTGGACAATTATGTGAATAGTCCATTTAAATGAAGTTCATCCTATGCTCTTGTCCAGGCTGGACATTGATTAGACCCAGACTTTTCAGGCTTCACTGTGCAAAAAGATGAGGAGGAAACTGGCCCCAAGTGGTTTGCAGCCTTTGGGCGTCAGCAAGACACCTCAGTCCTCTCACAGGAGGACGTGCCACTTGCCCACCATGGGGTATCCCCTTCCCAGAGGGCACAGGAGGTGCCCTGGCAGCCCTAGTGTTGTGGTTTAAGCCACCACTGCAGCCATTGCACCCCTGTGTGGGCTCCTCCAGGCTCTCACCAGGATCCTGCTCATCCCCGGGCACCAAGTGACAGATGAACACAGCCCAGCCACAGCAAGAGGCTGCAGACAGTGGTTTTGGGAGTTGCTGGTGTCCAAGTGCCACTACTTCTGTGTCCCAGGGCAGGGCTGGGGGTGTCTGACTCCCCTGTGCAGAGATGGGTGCCAGGCAGAGCCCATAGGGCACAAGCCCTGGGGAAGGACATCAGCAGCCTCCTCCACCTTGAACAGGCACCAGCCTGGCCCAAGACACGTGGAGGAGATGCTGTCCCTCATCATAAGCTGCTTGCCATCAGGTCTGTGGGCCAGTACTGGTCATCCATGTACTGGTTGCTGTCTGCAGCGGGGTCTGTGACGGGGCTGGGGGGCCGGGGGGGCAGGCTATGGGCCAGCTCTGTCTCCCACTGCACCTCCACCAATCTGTACAGCTCCATTGCTGTCTGAGCATCCTCCACCGACGAGTGCCCTTTGCAGCCAACCTGAGCAAAGTGGGAAAAGCCTCATTAGATAAATGGGGTGGCAAAAATTCCACACGTCATGTTGTCTGCTTGCTCAGAAGGACAGAAGTGCTGTGGGGTTTGGAGACAGCAAAGCTTTGATGCAGCCAAGGAGATGCAGGAATCTCTTAAGCACTCTCTGGGGAGCACAGGTCCTCTCCCTACTTTTGTGAGATGCTTAATGGTCAGTTTTGGAGGTCCTGTGCTCCCCCAGCTTGATCATATCCAGGAGCACAGGATGAACAAGCTTCATCTCCATCTCACAGAGAGCCACCATGGGGATGGGGCACCAGGCTGACACACAGGATGCTCCCCATCTGCAGGTTCCTGGCGCTTACCTGGATCTTTTTGTGGAGCAGGTGCCTGGCCAAGCTCTTGAGTGAGACATTGGCCCTGCCGGGCAGCCCTGCCCTCTCATTCAGCACCGGGATCCGGCTGGTGTCTCGGGTCCTGTCTTTGGGGTGGAAGTACTTCAGGGCTTGGAAGTCATTGTGGATGGCGTGTCCTACCACAATCTTGTCTTTCAAGATCTTCAGGATCTGGAAGCATCAGAAAGCGTTAGACAGGCAGTGCAGCAAAAGAAACACCCCCACCAATTAAGCATAAAATGAACCATTTTGTATTCAGTTCAATTCCTTCACTTCTAGGTTTTAGGATCCCAGCATGGAGCAGTAACAAGCAAACCAACCCACCACAGAGGCTTGTGTCTGCCTCAGAGCAGCTCAGCGCAGGCCACCAAATACCTCAAGTTGCGTCTGGCAGGTAACACAGAGACTTTCACTCTTAATTTCTCTTCCTCCTCACCTCCGCCTGGGCAGCCTTGAAGGGAATCGCTCTCTTCATGTGCTGCTTGGTGATGCCGCTCCAGCGTGTCCGGTAGTCCACGATGGGCAGCTCAGGCTGGACATACTTGTCATAGATGACATCCCCCTCATAGTTCACCACGGAGCACCGTGCCAGCTCGCTCAGCCTGCCCTGAGGACCGGTCCCCACCATCTCACAGTCGATGGCCACGTACTTGCTCGGGCGCAGAAGCGGGGAGGACGTCCGCACCCCCTTGGAGCTGCCATTCCCCTGGGACAGCAGCACGGAATGGTGCCTGGCTATGCTGTCTGGAGAGGCGGATGGGGACAGGGATGTGGAGACAGCCTCTTTGGGCTTGGGGACCTTCC
>NW_009920387.1:17444-20103 GCF_000696875.1 Nestor notabilis | reverse complement strand
ACTTTCCACCGGACAGAGGCAGCTGAAGGAAGCTCGCACGTCCCCTTCTCTTCTCCTCTCCTCTCCTCTCCTCCTCCATCCAGGACAGAGAATGAATCCATTTCGGTTTTTCTTCCCCCGGCTCTCCTTCCGTTTGCCTACACATCCTCCAAGTCCTAGCCCTAGCTTTTAACTGCAGTCCCTGGAACAAGAGGGGGAAAAAATCGTTTATCGCTTAAAAAAATCCAAATGGCTGATTTTGTGTGTGTGTGTTATAAGAATGCACCCACAACAACAAAAAAGTCACTTCTCTGTCCCCCACCGTAAAGCAGAAGAATAATAAAAAAGCTTTATATTTTTGCAGTGGGTATTCAAAGATAATTTGATGCCATTGTTTCTGCTACAGATGGTTCTTTTTAATACAATAACACTGCTCTTTGTGCATACTACACACAATAAAAATCGAAAGCGTTCTCCTGAATAACCATTTTGTTCTCGCTTGTATACAGGCCAACAAAAGCTGCCGTGAGGTAATGGGTTCTGTTTATTGAAGCCATAGAATAGAGGTTTGATAAAGATTTTTGTATATGGGGGGAAAAAAAATAAAATAAAGACCTCGCAAGGTCGACCTGATCCCTGCGTATTTATTACCACTGAAATATTATATCAATATATTTCTTTGAGTTGCAGCTGCAGGGATCCCTCCCTCTCTCCCCCCGCGCCCCATCCCTAATCAGCCCAAACATCTGTTTCTTTGAATTTGGGGAGATACGCAGTCGCGGCCAGACCTCCAAATTGGGACTTGAGCGAGCGGGGCCAGGCAGCCGGCCCGCAGCCGAGGGATCCCGGCCCCGCCGTGCAGGCGCCCATCTTTGTGTGCCTTCTTTTGCGGTCTGCTGTCCACGCACACGCACAAAGGCGCAAAAGGGGGCTACCGGCCACCCGGACAAGCTCCCAGGATATCCCGGCGTGCGGGCACGCAGCGTGGCCGGGCTCTCCAAGCACTCTCCGTGGCGCACATTCCCCGCGCAGCGCGGCCGGTGCGCAAGTTCCTCGGTGCCTCCTAAGCTGTCCCCGCAAAGCAGGCGCCAGTCCCCCTCTCCGCATCCCACGGAGCGCACCAGACAGCTACAACCGGGCGTGAGCCAGCGCCGAGGGTGCTGCGGGGACTCTAGCAGAGTTCCCGTGCGTTGTAACTTTCTACTAAGTAGTGAATAAATTAGCACCGCCGAAGGGGGGAATAAACATTAGAGGGAAGCGCCAAGACCCACGGCTATTTTTGTCTCGGAAATGGTTTAATAGGTCAAGAATTCCACAGCCAAAAGCCTCCCCGGTACCTAGTTTTGGATCTGGTTACGGCTGTGGCAACTCGAAGAGAGCCCCAAAGCAAAAGAAAGCGCTTAGACAATAGGGCTCTGCGGGGCAGTTGTTAGTCAGTGACTGTGTTTGTCTACCTTTCTATAGGAATTAATGCCACAGTTCGCTGTGCCTCTGAGCCCGGACTGACAGTAATCCACCTCCGTGACTTCTGCCCTTTGTGTTTTCACAAAACTCGGCTCACTTGTAGCACGACAACAGCACGGAACAATGACTTTAACCTTCAAACATACTTTAATTAGCTTTTTCAGGAAACTAAAAGATGCTCAAATGAGCCCTTTGACAAAAACTGACCCGCGCCTTCCAATTCTACTTTCACTTTTGGGTCTAAGACGTTATTGGTTCCCAACTCGTCTGAAGTCATCTAATAAGGGATTATTTAGGAACTATTACCCGCACATCAATTAAAGCCTCTCCGATGAAATTCGGGAGACAAAGATAAGCATCAAAACGGAAAATTAAACTATTTGCACATGGCTTGTTTTTTCAACAACCCATTTTGCATCTCAGGATAAACATCTTCTCTCCAGCTCGCTGTGCCGGGGCGGGGAGGGTGAGAGAGCCTCCGCGGGACGGCTGCAGAGGGGAGACTGCGTCCCTGCTGGACAGGGGGGGCCGAGCTTCCAGGGGACGGGGGAAGCTTTTCCTTCTAGGCTTAACGCCAGGAGAAGGCTTGCAGAGAAAGTGGCAGAGCACACCTCCACGCACACGGCTCAAGCAACCTCCTGTCATTCTGCAATAGCCTTTACATGTGAAGGGGGTGTATGTGCGTGTAAGTGGCTTGAGTATCGTTAAGTGGCATAAAAGACCCAAACGTGCCAAAGTTCAGGAGATCGAACAGAACTTTCCTAAACTGGTAAGACTGAAGAAGAAAGTACCGCTCCTCCCGAAGAGGTATTTTATTTCTCAGAGCAATGAAGGAAAGGGATTAGTAGGAAACGCGCATTTTGCTACCTACGGTGGTTCTTCGGGCTAAAGGGGAGCCAGGCTCTGAACAGTTTAATACCGACTTATCAAGGAAAAATTTTTTTTACTTTCCAGACAAAACACCCCGATGGTTCAGAAATTCTAAATCGTTCTTAACCGCTGTATACAAATTTTGGAGAGAGTTTCCAGACAAATTACAGCATCCTACGGCAAGCTGACAAAGAGATTCCAGGAATTGAATGCCACGCATCTAGGAGGGAAATACGAATCCTTCTGTTTAGCCTGAAGCACGAAATTGGCTTAAGGCTCATTTTGCAGATGATCAGAAACGCAATCAGCAGTGCGTGGACCAGGTGGCTGCAACTTTCTAACGCTC
>NW_009920387.1:16771-17262 GCF_000696875.1 Nestor notabilis | reverse complement strand
TTTTTAAAAAAAAAAAAAAAAGTGCGAACTGCAGGTTGGAAGGGCTCCACAAGAAACTCGCATCTCAACATGCATTTTTCGCCTTGGTCTGCGGAGGGCTGGGCTTCCACATGGGCATCGGCACCCGTAAGTCTCTGTGCCGAGATAGATCCCACGGAATGAGGAAATTAATACTCTAGATTTTGGCTCTCATGATTCATTTTAATCTCGGGAAAAAATCCACCTGCACCAGGTGCATAGATAAAATAACGCATCTCTCCCAATTTGCGAAATGTATCTGTATCTCTATGTTGCATATCCAAACAGAAAAGACCAGTAAAGTGTTGCCAGAGGGGAATGAGCACAGGTGTCTGACCCACGGCTGTGTCCATTAAAAACAATTTGAATTTTGGAGTTCCTACCCAGGACAAACCGCTGACCCCGCTTTAAAGGAGCTGCTACTGCAGCATTTCTCGCCCCCAGCCAGGATTTCTGCCCTTACTGTGGCCGCG
>NW_009920387.1:0-16549 GCF_000696875.1 Nestor notabilis | reverse complement strand
CGCGGGACTGAGCCGGGGGGTGCCTGGTCTCCCGCGGCGCTGCGCCGGTTTCCTCCGAGGTTTTCTTTCCCTGGGAGAAATGATAATTTCCAGCAGTTCTCCTCCTCTCGTTTCATTTTAACAATATTCAGTCTTTTCTAACCAAACAGCTGTGTGCGAGACCTCTGGCATGCTGCCTGTGCACCGCAGTACACACACGCACAGTCCCTTGACCGGCTGGACAGGCTTCCTTACAACAACATCTGTGGCACATCGGTAGCAGTTTTTTTGGTTGTTCCCCAAACCCTCCACAATATGACCGGAAAAAATCCCGTTACTTAAAAGCAAAGAACCTGTAGTTTAGAGCGGCTTTTCAGGAGGTGCAGGTTTGTGCAGCGGGCAGGCCTTTCACTCTCCAGAAACATAGGTAAGAATTCCACATATGCCTCCTAAAATGGGAGATCTTCCAACTTTTAATTTTTTTTCATTATTGCTACAAGAGACCCGAGACCTGCTCATTTATCACCTCAACATTTACCGCAATAATTTTGCTATATGATGAAAGATGACCACATAGTATAGGATAAATTTCTCTGGGGAAGAAGAGCAGAAAGTATGGCACTACTAGTATGCTGTGAGCATTCTGTCTAAATATCTCTGGCACTTGACAGCTTCAAATCTTTACATGGCAACTTTCTTTGGAACTGGACTTTTTTATATACCAAAGATGAATTTATCAAATGAATTTATAAAATAAGTGAAACTATTAAATTCCTGTGTATGTTATGGCTGCATTACAAATATATATTGGGTCTGAAAATGTTTTGGTAAATAACAACAGTAATTTAAAAAAATAGGCAATGTGCATACATGTGCACGCAGTATGTACACATGTTATACTGTACATTTCATACCCATGCACATGCTATACGCTATTACACTATCCATGTGACAGCCTTCAATCTAGTGCCTGGTACATACGTGGCATACAATACTGCACATTTATAGCAGGCAGAGACTCCTTTCACACATACTTCCATACATGCATATGGAGTTTGCATGTGTTCTGACATTTTACAATGATGTGAGAAACATGATTTAGAATGCTAATTCAGAATATATTATCATGGAGTAAGGTGACAACCCACATTGTGCAGGCCATTACTCAAAACTTATGCTCTCGTTACATGATTGTTGGTGCTGTTAGCAGACTGCAACTGGAAGGGAGAGTGCCAGGCTTGTCAGAAGGCTCCCAGTGGAGTCCAGAGAGCTTTTCACTTGCAGTATTCTGCTTGGCACTTTCTTCATCATTATCCACTTAAGACACAGGTGTCTCTGCCCATGGCAGGGGGATGGAACTAGATAATCCTAAAGTCCTTTCCATTCTATGGAAACCTATAACCTATGAACCCTAACTATTCTATGATTCTGTGATTCTGTGAATTTGGAGAAGTTAATATTTTCCTCTGTGGTTTCTGTATGGTTTCAAGTAGTCTACCATCATCATCTCATCACGGTAACATCTGCTGATCCTTATAACCCACAATGATTTAGTGACTTTATAAGGTATGTTCAGTGTACTTGGAAATACCCAGATTTAGATAGACCCTCACAATCTTTGCCTCCTATTATCATCAGGTTTTCCCAATACCTGTTTTCATTCTAGCTATTAGAAAACTCAAGATAACAATCAGGGCCCATAGTGGGCAACAACACCTTGTACTCAACGTTTTCTCCTCTGAGCAACATAGGCCCTAAGCAGGAATCCCTCTGCATAATTTGAAACCCTCCACCAGTATTACAGACTAGCAATCCCAAGGTCAAGAAATCCAGGCTATTTGAAAGAACTTTAATAAGTGGGAATATGCAGAAACGAGGGATAGCTATTTGCATCAGGAAAAGGGCAAAAACCTCATATTGTAGCTGGAAGTGAATGAAAAACTGTACAACGGATTAGATATCAACCACTTCTATCAAATCCAAGGCCCAGGAACCTAGGGGGAGGGAAGTGTGTAAGAGCAGATGCTTAGAAGGTAAAACACCCCAATTAACCTCATTATCTTTTACAAAACTGAACTATTAATATTCTGGGTTTTTCAAATCACTGTTGTTGTTGTTGAAGAGAATCTGTTGACTATAGCATGTGTTTTGCTGCAGTCTCCCAAATCAGCATTGGCCTTCTTAAGGTCAGGGGAATGTATCTTAAAACATTCATATATTTAAAAAAATACGCACTGTTATTTTAATAGGCATTGTGGATAGTTTAATTTGTATCTGTATTAAATTAAACATACGGTGAACAGGGTATAATAGATTTTTTATAATTTAGCTGCCAATGTGGCAACAGAAGCCAGTTACTCTCACCAGCAGTCTTGTCAGTGGTTTGTTTACCAGCTTATTTGAATTAAAATAAAGCTTCGCTTCTGCTGACTGCACATCATTATCTATGAGACCATAATCCTGCTAGCAAATCCTATATCTTCCAGAACTGGCTCTTTTGTTTGGGATTACTGAGAGCTTAGCCTATAACAAAGAGGAATAAGGCATCCCTCTCATCCTCATAATTAAGTGTGGGGAGTAATTTAGAAACAAACCCAGAAAGATGTACAATTTGGAGTTCTGCTTCTATACAGGATTGGGGAACAGAAAGGCCAAATACTGATTATGTTAGTACAATGTTTAAACTATTAAACTACAGTACAACAGGAATCCAGCTTTTAAAAAGAAATGGCAACTATCAGTAAAGCATTAAGTTGCTTTACACTAGAGACATTTTTTGCTTATCTAAAGGTATGCTGGAAAATTTGGGTGGAGATTGAAGACTGAAGACTGTTTTAAATCTCCTTTTTTCTACATGTACATGCTACATACACATCACTTTTATAACACCTCCATTTTGAAATTAAAGAGCATAATTTATGAAACTTGATTTGTATTTTTAAGTATCCCTTAAATGATTTAGCTATTTTTAAATAAAAATATTTCCTAGGAATGTCCCTGCAGCTGAATATGCCTGTTTAAGTGCTCTATTTTAACATCACTAAGATTTATATTTTCTTTTGGGAAAACAAGTAGTTCGAAGCTGTTAGCAGTTTACAGCCACCTTAGAAATGACTGCAACTTTCAGGAAGAGATTAAAGAATGTTTTAAGGTAGGTATTTTGAGGTCAGTCAAAAGTACATCAGCAATCTTTTGACTGTTGCTCTGGCTGTATTCATGTCAGTAAATGATCTTCCTACTCAAAACCAGAGTTATGCTATACACAAGTTGTTGAAATTAATAACTAGGTCACAAAAATAGAAGTCTCTGGAGTATACAGATACACAGTATCTATTTGTAGAGGGCTAATAAGGACACGGGTTGATTTATAAAAGTCTTCGATATTAATTGTCACAGATGGGAATTCTGAGGACCTCTGTGAAACCAAACGAGGCCCTAGTGAATTATAAAGCAGGTCCTTAGACTTTAAAAACATTTAGGCAAAGTGACAGTTCAGAACATCTGTTAGCCTTCTGTCTGAGTATAAACTGGATGTCATGGAGTGCACAGCTGTAGGCATTTTCTGCCTCTTTTTGCCAACATCTGTCACAGCATTACAGTAATATAGGTAATTATCAACACCTCATATAAACTGTTTGCTATTTTAATTTCTGAATAAGTAAAATTAGCATTATACCCTTTTGCAAAAAAAAAAAAAATGCAGAAGGGAAGAATACACGTTTGCTTTTAAAGCTGAATGACAGATCCGATCTTTTTAGAAGAGCCGAAATTCAAAAAAATCTCTACTACAAATAAGGTCTTTAGGATAACATAAAAGACTTAGGTGAGAACAAGTTTAAATATTCTCGCTTTTTCTCTCTGTCTCTTAAAAAAAGACATCTGAGTCTCATCTGTCATAAGCAAAGAAGATCAGTAGCAAGAAAAGATAGGAAACCATTAATCATCTATGTTTTTTTCCATGCACAAGGAGCTGTCAAATGGTGTATGTTTTACCACACTAACAAAGCCAAGGGCTCATCAGTACCAAGCAATTTTACTGTCAGCTGGTCATCCTTCTTTTCAACATGTGCAGTAAGAAATAGAGATCACCTTGCAGCGATTTGCAGACGCTCAACCTCACTGGCTGATGAAGTGAGTGGGGTAATAACCTGCAGTACCTTCAGAAATAAAACCACATTTCAGGGGTCCTCCAATAAGTGAACAGAAAGGGCTATGCAAGAAGAGATGCTTCAAATAGGCCTTCAAGCCAACTTTTCAGGACCGCATTTGCTCCTTTTACACATCAAGAGAGAGAAACCACTGCCCAGTCCTGAAGATCATCTATCTGACTGTGGAGAGCACAGAGATTTCAAAAAGTGACCAGGTGTTTTGGGTTCCTCTGTTTTGGAGGCCCAAGTGACACACTTCGTAAAAGCATGATTTGCAGAAGACAATTGCCTATCATTTGTGATAGTCAGGCTCCTGTGAGTTGTTGCTAGCTGAAAACCAAAATCATCAGCCACCTTCGGTAACAGTGGCCCACTTGGTGGTTGTCTTAATGAGAATGATTTTGTTAGTGCCCTTACACAGTCTTTTAGAGCACAGGATAAAAAATGGTAGAACAACAAAGCAATGCTGTCAAACAACAGCGCTGGAGACCATGTCAGTCTGAACTTGCAAGTATGAGCCTGGCGACAGAAAATAATCATGTGGCAATGAATTTTACAATATTACATGTCATATCCAGCTCATACTTATTTTGCTTTTACTACAAAAAGAATAGCACCTCTGCTAGAAGTTGATGTTACAACAAGCAAAACCTGAAAAAGTGCCATTAGCTCTTTTTATAAAGGAGGCATATGGAACAAAGTGGTCACCAATATGCTATTTTTAGTGCCTGAACTACAGTCCAGAAGATAATACCCAATTACTTGATATAGTGCTCTATACACTGTCTGAACAACAATAGTGGACTGAGAAGCAAGAGAAAGCACCAGCATATGGTTTTGAAGTCATTCAGATTTCATGTATTTTATTTTCTTATAAAAATAAATGCTTTGAAAAGAGGTGCAGTGTTGTCCAGTTTGAAGAAGGTGGGACAGAGAAGAGCTGAAAGGGAGATGTGAGCAGTTTTAGGTTGGGAAGAAAGAGAGAGAGACCTTGACTACAGAAAAAGATAGCTAGGGCACATACAGCCAGAAATCTAGTGAAAAAACATAGAAAATGCTTCTGGGGTGCACAGTCAGAGAAAGGCGTCCATGTAGCTGTATGCCTGTTGTATCTGTACCTGGAAGAAAGACCTCATTCAGGACTATCCATACAGTTGGGCACAATACAGGAATTTACTAATTCTATTGTCTCCACTAGTTTCTACTCTGCTGGACTGTGAACTGTGGTAGCTGAGCTGCAGATGCATATTTTTTTCATAGACTCTGATTGCCATGCGGTAATTTTACTGAGGACACAGAGGACAACTGTTCCAGTACAGTTTGAGGCTGAACCAGCAATTCTGGGAGGAGATCTACTTACTGTCTTGCTTTCTTATTTTCCCCTTCTCTGTTTCTTACTGCTTCTTCAGCATGTATTACAAGGCCCCTCCCATTTTCTCCTCAGGCACAGTCAAAATCAGCTGAAATCATGAACCTACTCCATGCAGTCTGAGACCCACCACTCTAAAAAGGATAGTTCAGTTACAAGGACAGTTTCTACTGTGGTCCTAAGCCACTTGTGAGATGTTTGTAGGTTTGGACTATTTCTTTCAATAACTCCATCCCTTCACTGAACAATTACTGCTCTGGCTTTTCCTGTCTACCACAACTCTGTATCCAGGTGGATGCTAAGCAGATTGTACCAAATTACAAGCTGCAGGATAAATATTTTTCTCCTACTTTTAGTTTCCACGCTAAGATTCTTAAACATTTATTTCAACACTTGCAAATAAAACTATCTTACATATTCCCATCACCCTGCTACCTAAATGCATTGTTCAAATGCCAAAGAGTATGTGAGCTATTGCAGATCACATAATAGATGCCTACACATTCACTATACTAGTAATATTTATTATTGAAACAGACTGTTTTGTAAAGAGCTCTGAGATACCTAGGCCATAAAAAGTGTGGTATAAACCAAAATGCTATTCAGTTCAATAGATGTCTGATAAGAAAAGAACCCTAAAATTTGAACAGTTTCTCCTCCCTTTAATCAGCCCTAACAATGGTACCCCAGCCTCAATGCTCCTGCACACAGCAATATCTGTCTTTTAAAGAGAGGAATAGGAATGTGCCGCTAACAGAGAGCGCTCATTGGTAGAACATTGTTAGGTGTTTTATAATTGATAGTTTTCAGCATCAGCACAAAGGTAAGGGCTTTAGCCTTGAATACTACCCACTAACAATATACCCATATACAGAAAACTAGTGCTAAATGTATTTATTAAAATAAATGCTTTAAAATAGTCTGCTTTTCATACAAAGTAATTATCTTACACTATGTGTAAAAGGTACTTTTGTAATCAATGGTATACAACCAGCTTCAGATACAACCACACACACCCGCATCACACACAGTGATGTTCATCAGATTGCACGGGACTGAATCATTTCATTATGTTCTGTAGCTTAATTCTTCGATTCCTGTACTTCAGCTGGAATTCATCCAGATCAGCCCTGTTTTCTAAGATGAAATCAAAATACTTCAAGGCTACAACCACCAAATAATACAATCAGCTCTAAACTCTAAACACAGAATAAGGTATTTCATACTTTTTAAAGGCTCATAGCTCCTGATCTAATAGTGCCGGGGTAACAGGGATTTTTTCTTTTTTTCCTTTTTTTCCTTTTTTCTCTTTTTAATTTTCTTTTTGCTTTTCTTTTCTTTTTGCTTTTCTTTTTCTTTTCTCCTTTTCTTTTCTTTTCTTTCCTTTTCTTTTCTCTTTTCTTTCCTTTCCCTTTTCTCTTTTCTTTCCTTTCCTTTCCTTTTCTTTTCTCTTTTCTTTTCTTTTCTTTTCTTTTCTTTTCTTTTCCTTTCTTTTCCTTTCTTTTCCTTTCTTTTCTTTCTCTTTTCTTTTCTTTCCTCTTCCTCCTCCCCCCCCCTTCTTTGGCACTTTTAGCATATTAATTACTGAAGGACAAGAGAAATATGTTGTGGGTATGAGTGAATTTTGTAGCACTCAAAACAGACAGTAGCAGGAGAATTTTAAATGCTCTAAATTTTCACAAGTCCTGTCTAAGAAGCTAATCACTAACAAGCTAATGCATTATTTTTTTCTGCACATTGGATAGACAAGCACAATCAAGAGATGAAAGAGAAAATAAAAAGCAGAAAAAACAATCTATTAACAGGGCATGATTTTTTCACTGAACCAGATAAAAATAATCTCCCTAGTACGTATAGGTGAGTAATCATAAAGGTAAAATGTTTTAATTTCTAAGAATGCTTGCTTTCATTTGGTTATCCACAGAATCCTATATCTCTTTTAATTAATTAATTAATTTACAAGTGTTTGAATGACCATCAATTTATTAATTAAAATGTTTGAAAGTTGCAGGCTATGCAAATTCTGTTGCTAATTAGTTAATGGCTGCATTCACCCTGTCAGTGGCTGATGATCAGCTAGATAATTGTGCTTATAATTCTTACACCTATAAGCTTTCTTTCATACAAAACACCAGAATGTACTTGTGTAGAGTGGACAGCACTGATCTTGAGTGGCTTTTTCCCCCCAGATCCAGTGTTTCCATGGCAAGTTCTGTGGGGATCTGTCTTGTCATTTCTTCTCTGCAGTAGGCATTTAGGGATAATAAAATTGTTAGCGAAGAGGTATGTTCTACTCTGTTTTCAATAAACTGGTGATAGTCAACATTACAGTGCAGACCCACAAAGGCACTGGGAAATCAAAGAGCCCTAGGCTTCTCAATACGTTGTACACCTTGTGGGACAGAGACACAGAACACAGTTAAATTACCAAAGGTCTCTAGGTAAGATTGAAATGATGCTGCCTGATCATCAAATGACAGCAATATGACCTCTCTACCTTTGATTTTTATCTATCATTTGTAACACACATGCAAAATGTGGGGCTGTTGTTGGCCCTAACTCCTGTTGGGTGCATACTGACAGTGTCCAGGACACATTTTATCATGCAGAGAAGCAAAAGGGAACTGTGCTGTTAAGTCTATATTTTTTTTTAAGTAATTGAGATTCCCTTATAAACCAGTTGTAGCACTACTCAGGTAGCGAATTAAGCTAAATTATTAAACCAGAATTCTGTAGAAGACTAGTTTAGCTCCAGTATTATAAAATCCTAGGATCCTGTCCAGCCTGATGGTTATAAGTAGCTACACCATAAAAAAAATCACTTACTTGAACTTAAGCACTTTGGTAACTGCTGGACTGGAGCCTTGGTGAGTCAATTTGTATTGTTCGCACTGCTCCTCCGGTTCCAAATGCTTGAAGTTTGTCAGTGTCCTTTTTCTACATCTACTCATGTTAATAATCTAATCTCACACATATTAAATATTATAATATTTTTAAGGAAGTTAAAGTTTTGGAAAAAAATTATAATCTAAGAGAAAAGTCCTTTGCAACATACATCTTCTCCTCATCCTGTTGCCGTTAAAATGTTCTATTTCAGCAAAATTTTGTTTTCCTTACACTGATTTTTTTTTCCCATTTGTTATATTTCCATTACATCTCTGAAAAAAGATATATTTCAGTGGACAATAACTGAAACTATATTGTTTAACAGATGAAGTGGCTAGTCTACATTTCAGAATGATTAAATTAAGTCCTACTAAGAAAGTAAAAGTTTCATATTTCTTTCTTAATCAGGACACTTGTTGCAGACTACCTAACTCACATTACTTTTCTCAAAGGAAAGGAAGAACAAACATTCATTTGATTCTAAACATTCCATATTGTTAAAAAGCCAGATTACAAACACAGTGATACATGCACTCACATAGCAGATTGGAGAAAAGTCAGTCACTTAAGTGGTCAAATCGCATAAGCCCTCATTTAAGACAAGTTACTCTCCCTTCCCACTATAAAATGAAATGGGAGAGTCCTACAGTGGGGGAGGGAGTAACAACTTATTTCCAGTATGTATAAACCAAGTTGGCAGTTTCAGGACTGCAACCAGGCTTTTCAAGTACCTTCCGCAGACTTCAGAAAAAGCTAAGAACTTCATAGGTTTTAGTATGTGTGATTCACATAGCATGCTTGCAAGACCTGATTACATGAAATTTGAAATGGTTGCACTACAGCTGCATCTAGCCCTGCATCCTTCTTCAGCAGCAAAGGTGAGTGGAAATATAGAGAAGAGTGTCAGGACAGAGTGAGCATAAAGTGTTACTTATTTCCCTGCCATATTCATCCCATGTCTGGCAACTTGAAGTTCAGGAACTTTCTAAGATAGTTTTTAATAGGATTCTGAAATATTTTTCTTCCTTTTATTTGATGCCTTTTTTTTTTTCTAATCACGTGTTACTAAAATTCTGTGGTAGTGAGTTTAGCAGGTGATTTATAGGCAGTGTGAAATACCTCTTCTCTCTGTTTGATGTGGGTGGTTGTTTTTTTTGGATCTTTTAATTTTATTTGGGTTTTTTGTTTTTTTCTTGTTAATCTCCTGACTAATAATTTTCTTTGCTGCCCTCATTCCTTGCTTTGGCTGTTGCTGGTTTGATTTAGGAGGCTACTGTCACCATCTTTTCTTAGCTACTTCCCATCAGAAGTTCCCAGTCCAAAACAACCACACATATACTCAGTCTGTGAACAGGTTCTGTTACAATGATCTAGTTTTTTTTTGGTTTGTTTGGGGTTTTTTTAACTGAATTATGTTGACAGAACACATACAGTTATGCTAACAAATGTAAAGCTGCTACAAAGTTTGATGGAGAAGGAAAAGAAGGGACAAGTAATAGGGGCAAGGAGTGGTCATCAACTTTTCACCCATTTCAGCAGCATATTCCTAACATGAGGAGCCGCATGTTCACATGCATATTCTCATGACTGTAGGAATCACAGAGTCACTATGTCATTGTGTCTGTATGTCTGCCATGCCTACAAGTAAAAATTTGCATGGAAACATGCTGGGATGGAAAAAGTAGTCTGTAAGTGGTTATCTGAATCTTGCTGGCAAGAAAAAACATAAAAAACCTGGCCACAGCCTGGCAGGAAGGGCATGATGTGACTGTTCCCCCACTATAGATGGTCTTCAGTTCTTCCTTACAAGTAAATGGAAACGGCTCAACTGTCCAGGCCTCTGCTTGTAGGATTAGCTTCACAGAGTATAGTTATGTACCAAAAATGTGCAGAAAAAAGAGGCTAGCCAAAACCAGCTAAAAAAATAATTTACTTGCCATTGGAAAGAAATGACTTGTCTACCTATAATAAACAAGGATATAGAAATATGCAATATATCAATAAATATAGAAATACGTAATACATCAATGTCTGCAATTACGTTGCGGGTAAGAATAGCATTAGCATCCAGCTACCTCTTCCTTACTGTTTTTCCTATCAAATGTTTAAACAGAGGAACTGCAATATTTATTTAGCTATTAGATGGAACAGTTTCCACTGGACTTGACAGAGAATCTAATGCTCTCATCAGTGGACTTAATAGCCTTAACTCTGAGAAAGCCACTGAAAGCTCTTTGCCTAGGGCACAGGGTATTGCAGAAGCCGCTGTGCAAATTCTCAGATCCTTGTTCCAAATTACTCAAAGCTTGCTGAGCCTTTAGGTATATCATATTATCCATCGTTGGTTCATCATTTATTCAAGCCTTTGGAACACAGGAGGAGAATGGCTTTCATTTCTGGGTAACATAGTGTCTGGCTTGCATTTCACTTTTATTTATAGCTGGTCATTCATTTCTTCATTTGGGTTTTGAGACGAGAAGATGTTGCAGGATTTTTACTTTGTCAGTAAATAAGTATTTTGTCAAGCTTGGGACGGACATTTGACATTAGGGAAAAAAAAAACCACCCAACCCAACGCAAACAACCTAAATCCCAAAAACCTTGTACGTAGTTGGAATGGTAAAAGCACTTAGTGATATATTTTCTCGTCTTTCTTCAGAAAGTACTTTGTCTTTTTCCTCTTACTATTATGTTCCAGCCTGTGAGACGGTCTTCCTCCTGCCAACACCTGCTGGAACATAAAGGATTCTGAAACAAGACGATCTGTCAGTTGAAAACAATAGTAGTACACATTTTTTTATGTTTTTTGGATACGAAGTTAGCCATGTCTACCTTGAAACATTAGGACAATATAAGCCAAATTAAGCAAACGGATGAACTCAAATTTAGAGTATTAGTTAAAGTAAAATAAATTTCCATGAGATTACTTTTATTCAGAATAAACTGGCTTTACTTTGTCTGTATATCTGCCCCATTGAGTTAGTTACTTTTTCTAATAGAACTTGCTTTTGTTAAGTTTATTGCTGTGCAAATCATGTAATGCAAATATTCACCCTCAAAGGAAAATTTTCTTCACTTGAGATGACATCCTGGGGGACAAGGTGTGTGGAGCACACCCTCCCTTTGCTGGTCATGTTTGTACCGATTGGTATGGACAACTGTGTGTCTACTTCAGTCTTGCTCTGAACCAGTCAGATAAAAACATTTCTCATCCAGAATACATGCTTACACAGCACTGACCATTTACAGAGCAGCAGGGTGCATCATCTGCAGACCAGCACTGCAGGAACACATGTTGTGCTTCAGAGCTTCCCTGACTGTAAGTGACACAATGCCTTGATTTTTTTTACTGGCAAAATACAAGGAGCCTGTAAGAGAAAGGAATGAAGTTATAAAGATACTTTCTTGCTATATGCTGTTCAACAATTAATCTGATTGCTTTCAGTAGCTGTTATTGCTCACTTAAGGAAAATTGTGCATATACAATAGTGATTTAGTAGATACTCTACTGGTATAAACTACAGAAAGTTAGATGAGTTTGCACTGTGAAGACTCTCTTTCTGCACAAGGATTGTGGGGCAGTGCAGGCGGCAGCCCGAAACCTCATTTATCCCTTCTCCAGTGGAAATTAAAAGAAATAAGTCACTGTACTCCAGTGATAGCTGATTGCCAGGGAAGAAATTTGGAGTCCTACAGCCTTACATACCCGAGACGCAGCTTTACTCAGTCTCTTTGTCCTCTTTTCTCAATCCCAGGTCAAGACAAAGCCAACAATGCTCCCTCCAGTCAATGGATCAGGTTTGGTGTTGCATTATTTTTTCTAGGCTACCTTTTACCAGAGTTCTACTTTGAACGCAGTAAAAGTGATACTGTTAATGCCATTGATCTTATTTTTTTTTTTAACAGATTCAGATGTTGCTAAGATCTCATTTTTATGAGCAAATCTGTTGTTTACAAGCCTATCAAATAAAAAATTAAAAATTATTCATGCTTAATATGTGAAATTTGAAAGACTTACGTCTTTGTCTTAGAGCTCCCAGGTTAAAATATTATTTCATTAAAAAGATTTGTTTTACTTAGTTTAGAAACACAACTAGGGATTTAATGAGAATAAAACAACAACAAAAAAAGCTGTAAATTTACATCCCACATTTACTTTTGATCTTTAATGCAAACACAATGTATGTTTGAGTATAATCAGATATAACTATAATATTTCTTTGTAGTGTGGTCTTCCAATAATTTTAAAGAAAATTCATTACATACAACATATTCCAAACTTCTGCCACTTCTATTTATTTACACTACCTTTGTTATTAAATTATCCTTTCTTTTGAAATGGGGAGTGTTATGATACCCTTAGAAATTTTCACATAATGACAGACTAATCCTTGGGAAGATTGCCTTCTGTATGGTCTAGCTTTTTTCTTCTCATGGCAGTTTCCATGAGGTGTGAGATTATTAATTCCCAATGTTTTCCAAGAACTTCAAGGGATTTTCTTTGAAGTTATCCTGTGTAAAGATAACTGAGAAAAATGGACATGAAGGCTAAGAATTTTCATCTGGCTTTTTTGGATAGCCTGTATTCGGTATAGCTTTGAGACGACAGATCTAAGGTTGTCAGTAAATGATACTGCTGAGGAAACATTTACACTTGTTTTTCTCCACACTCATGCTTGAACATGCTGCATTGCAGAACAGCTAGGAGGCAATTAAGGCATACTTAAGTAACAACAGACCATTAGTGTACCCAACTGAGTGTGGTAGAAAGCATTATTCAGAAACATATTTTCACTAAATCTTGAATTGAAGATTATTCACCCAAGGCAGTCGGACAGCAACGCTGCTCACCTCGGTCACATACTCTTCTCCACCAGAGAGATGATACCTCTGTCATAACCGCAGACACAATTCAGCACTGTAATAGGTTTCTCAGCCTAGAAGTGCTACAGAATGCTTAGCTGAAACCAGTGTTGAAAAACACCCTGTATTAAGAACATTTTACAGTCACTTCATAGCTGCAGAGTACAGCTTCCTTAAAAACCATAAGTCACAATGTCCTTAAGCAGAAATAATGTGGTTTAGTTTTTGAATGTAATATCACAAAATATTCTCAAGAACACCCCATCTCATGTAGACCCATGCACAGTTCACTAATGGCATCTGTCCACATTATGGAACCTGTCACTTTGCATTAGAATTGCCATTTATCATTACTGTACAAAACAGTTACTTCGCCCCAGATGGGAACTGGGCACCTGAGTGAAGTAACTGGCGAAGCTGTCCAATAGCAGAGGGCCATCAAACTGGATTTCTTCCTGAAAACCACACTGCAAAGCAATGAGCCTTCTGCAAGAAGCCCTGACAGAGGTGGGAGACTGCTGCTTTATGAGCACACCACAGGGCTCTCCTTGGGAGTGAAGAAGTCTCAGGAGTGGGGGACTGGTTTTCACCCATGTAAACAGAACTGGGAAAGCATGGGATTCACTCAAGGAAAAATGTCTTGTACAGAGAGGTCTGTCCTTATTCAATTTCTAGCTAGTCTTCTGTAAAAAGGAGGACACTAAAACATTTCTTTGCTAAGACATTGTTTCTTGCTTCACTCTCACATCAGCCTCAAGGCATTTAGTTTAAACAGAAGACAGAGGTCCCTATAAAGTACCTTCATACAGCTTGGTGCAGTGTTAGCTGACTGTGCTAATGCAAATCAGCTGCTGCCAGGATCAACTTGTGTAAGGCTGTGTCTCTGCCCTCCTAGAACTATTGTACCCTTCTATATCTATTGCAGACCAAGGAGCTGACCCACTTAGAGCAGAGAGGGACTGGAGCAATTTGCAATGAGTTTTGCAAATCTCATCAGCCTGTACACGTGCAACTATCTAGTTAATTGCTTCCAGCTGTAATTCCTTTCTGTTTCAGTTGGCAACATGTGCTCCTTCTGAGTTTGTTGGGAAATACAATGCAATTCCTTTTTTCATCAAATCTACACTGCCTTGAACACACCAATGAATTGTTTGGTCCATATGGCCAATTCTTATGACCATAAGCACCATACAGCCAAGTGTGAGACTAAAGTCCCATACATAGAGACTACTCCAGTTTGTGCGCTTCTCTAAGTACAAGCCAGGCTCCTCGTGCAGGCAGATGAGTACATACAAAAGTACTTTGATAATTTCCTGCAGTGCTCAGTTTCCTCAATTTTGAGTTACAGTCACATCTTTCAGAATACTTTAATTTGTCTATATTTGATTAATTAGATTAAAATAATAAAGTGACCAGTTACTAAACCACTTCATACTCACTGCAACCTGAAGAAACATGAGTCTGGTGAATTACAGAAATGTATGGTCATTATCAGCTAAATGTTGGAAAAATCATAAGCCTTTCACCATGTATTGTGTCTTTTACACAGGGCTCTCAAATGATCTTAAAAAAAATACCCAGTGGCTACATCTTAAAATCATAACAAACTTCAGTAACAAGAGGTGCCACCTGCTCACACCGACACAGTAAATTGTACCAAAAGTAGGGATCTCAGCTGTCCCAAATTTCGAATTGGTAATTTGTATCAAGACTTGACCTACACACATCCCAGTGCGAGCACAAAACATACCTACCACCTGAGTCGAGGAAGAGCAAGGAAAAGCACTGGCCCGATGGGAAATAAATTGGACCCTGCAGGCTGCAGGCACAAGAAACCTGCCAGATCTGGAGTCTTGCTTTTCCATGAGCTATTTCTTTCTGCACAGGAAAGAAAAGGGACCAGTAGTGACAGGGGAATAACAGCCTCTCTGCTCAAATACATTCAACCAACACTGCCAACAAAGACGAAAAGGTTCCTAGTTTTCTGTTTGTGATTACACTGTTTTGTCATTGCTGTCAGGATGTGCCTATGCAATATGTGTCTCTCTGATGTCTCGTGCCTGTATGTTTCATTTTTAGCTGAGTGGGATGTACAGTAATTAGCCACTCATTCTCCTTGTCTATTCTCTGTTTTGTTTCGTTTCCTTCACTTACAGGATTTTGGCAAGCCTTCGGCCTTATTGGCAACTCTTTTTTTTCTCCCCCATCTGAACCTCCTCTGTCAATTTTCTTCTCACTGCTTGGGGGATGACAGTTTATATATTTGTACACACAAGTGAATATGCTAATATGCTCCAAATGTGGACTGTGCAGTCAAATTATCATGAGTTTGGTGGAATGCTTTTCTGAGTTGTTTCCTCCAAAAATATAATATTCCATTTACAAACAATTTTCAGCCAACAAAATATTGTCCGAATCAAACATATGTGGTGAAGATTTTTTTTTTTTTTTAATTCAAGATGTCAATTTTTATTCCTGGGCTTTTATGCTTGCTTTTTTTTTTTCTCCTTTTCATTATGAGTTGTTGCCTTTGGGTGGATTTTTGCTTTGAGAGTGCAAGTTGCTCTCATTGACATTACTGGGACCTACATGAGAATAAAGAGTGGAAAAGAATAGCTTGCAGGGGCTTCAGGTTGATGGAACAATTTCATCTCTTCTCAGTTAACGCTGTACAGCACTCCATGAGTTTTTATCTCATATCTGAAGTTTTACAGCTGTAGGGACCAATTTGAAGATCCTCTTTTGAATTCTTTTCCTTTGCAGGAATCATTGGCAAATTAGCAAAAGTAAAGGACACAGAACACCAGTTCCACAAACAGCTAAGAACAACTATTTAAATTATTTTTTAATAATTTGTAGCTTTCTCGAATATATTTTTTTCCATATTTAGTAAATGGAGCATTAGAATTTTTCACATACTAAATGAAGAAATAACTTTTCTAGTCCTGCAAGGAAATTCATAATGTAAAACTCGGAGGTGTTTTTCCCACCCCAGCCAATGATTTTCCTCCTGTTTTTAAAAAAATGATTAAATTGATGTGTGAAAATTAAGCAAGAGTCTTATCCTAGATGATTGTTCTCAAAATTATTGATTTCAAAATGCACTTTGATATCAGAACCTACTTTTTGCTGTTTTACATTCATGTGGCTGCAAGTTCAGCTCTTTCAAATGAAAACCAATATATAAAATATATATTTGAGTGTGTATATATATCTATATATACACACTATATATATAAATATATGTCTCTCTCTATAAACATCTCTATATAAAAATAGATCTGTGTATCTATATATAAATATA